>NC_069090.1:14663029-14963029 GCF_947172395.1 Bicyclus anynana | reverse complement strand
ACAATATTGTTTTACTACTCCCATTTCCTAATCTACTCAATATAAAACCTCAGACCACATCACAAAGCTATTTATTCCTACAGTTCGTTTGGTAATTTACAAAACGGAGGTCCTGGGTTCGATCCCCAGCTGGGCAGATTGAGATTTTCTTAATTGGTCCAGGTCTGGCTGGTGGGAGGCTTCGGCCGTGGCTAGTTACCACCCTACCGGCAAAGACGTACCGCCAAGCGATTTAGCGTTCCGGTACGATGCCGTGTAGAAACCGAAAGGGGTGTGGATTTTCATCCTCCTCCTAACAAGTTAGCCCGCTTCCATCTAAGACTACATCATCACTTACCATCAGGTGAGATTGTAGTCAAGGGCTATCTTGTAAAAGAATTAAAAAAAAAATGTTCATTTACACACAGGTAAACCATGCTACAATGATTTCTTTTTAATTTTTAAATAGGCCATGTCATTGGGTACAATAATTCAGGCTTCCTTATAAGAGACAAATCTAGGAGGCCAAGTCTATACAAGGGCTATGCCTCACGCCAATTAAAAATTACTTGCGGACGCCCGCGACTTCGTCCGCGTGGAATTCAGTTTTCAGGAAAAGTAGCCTATGTGGTGATCCAGAGTAAAATCTATCTCTATTTAAAATTTCAGACAAATCGCTACAGTAGCCGTAACGCAAAGGAGGAACAAACATACTTACACTTTTTCTTTTCAACAGCGAAAGTTTGTGTTCACACACACGAACACAAACTTTCGCCTTTATAATATTACAGTAGCCATAGCGCAAAGGAGAAGCGTCTTACACACACACACAAACACTTTCGCCTTTATAACATTAGTGTGATTTACCAAGTTTTGTTAATTGTTTTATTTCTTTTATTATCGTCGTTGAAAAAGTATTGTGTGCCACTGTACGTAATTAGCGATTGTAGCACTCATTCTACAATGGTGGGGGGCCACATGACAGAGGAATAAATTACTGTTATAAAAACGGTCTATTATAGTCTGGCAAGTTCGTTGATGACACTCCCATGATATGCGGGCGACGAGGGGAAAGATTGCGCGGGTGTGAAATCGTGCGAGCGATGAAGTGAGGTGCATCAGTCATCGGATTTTCATTCATTGCTACACGCCCCCCCCCACCTACCCCGCGCGGCCCATCGTGAGTGTTACAAACGAAGTTGCCAAGCTATAGCTGGCTATTTCAATCCGATGGCTGCGATTTCCCCTTACTACAGCCAAACCTTCTTTTAATAGTAGAAAGACCATACAAAGGAGTTTTTGGTGTAACTACGTAAATAGCATGACGCTTTGAATATATCATTACACTCTGTGACGTCGGTCAGTACCCGCCTTAAGCCATTTTTTTGTTTACATGACGCGTTTGTTTAAAATAACGCATTACTGGAAAAATTGCGTCGCTTAGAAGCCGATGTCCTGCGGCACATAAATAGCGCAAACCCACCCAAATGACTGGATCACAGTGTCAATTGACTCACGTTTGGCGATGAATGAAAAATTGAAGCGTTGAGTGAGTGAGTGAATCAAAAAAAATGTAAAATATTACTAATGAAGTCCCCAAGACGCGGCGCTCATTGTCATTCGGTAATGGCGGTCTTAATGTCATTTGTGTAAGGCGCTGTCAATTTTAGTTCAGGTTTTAGTGGGACTTTTTTCATGAAAAGGACTCTACTAGTAATAGAGGGCATTGGCACCAACTCACGAAATCATCATTTTAATATCCGATGGACGTCCACTGGTCTTTAAATATCGCAGTCTTGTACCGTCTGCTTCCATCGGCTCCTTGATGAATTGCATTTGATGTAGTCGATTCTAATAGGGGGTCGACTACTATCCTTTCCGGTGCAGGGTCCTCATTCCAGCACCTTGGGAATCTAAAGCCCATCAGCTCTTCGATCGATGTCCCCCACATATTGCCGTTTCAGCGTTGCGACTCATTGAGTTATAATCTCGGTTTTGATTTATTTCAGAAGCAAATAATCTCTAAAATCAAGATAAAAGTATTTATATCTTAACTAGCTGACGCAGCGCGGTTTCACCCGCGTGATTCTCATTCCAGAAGAAATAAAGATAATATATTCCTCGATAAATGGGCTATCTAACACTGAAAGAATCGGAATCGGACCAGTAGTTCCTGAGATTAGCGCGTTCAATCAAACCAACAAACAAACAAACTCTTCAGCTTTATAATATTAGTATAGTTAATATGAAACACGTGTTTGCGATGCAACTTTAGATTGAATTAATCTGGGATAATTATTATGATTGTAAACTTGATTTTAATGATAAAAAGTTTCGTATCTATCATCTTTTGTACCTATCCAAAAGTAAATAAGTAAATAATATGTGTAACAAGTTAAATATTAAATAAATCTCAGTCATGAATTTAGCTAGGATAGCATTTTTTCAAAATATCTTTCTACCAGAAGTGAAAAACATCGATTATACTGTAATTACATTACATAAATGTAAGCAATATTCCATAAAACCGGCGCCTATATGCCTAATTCATTGAGATACAATACTAAACTGTCAACACAGCGGGCAATGGAACGAGCTATGCTCGGAGTACCTCTGCGTGATCGAATCAGAAATGAGGATATCCGCAGAAGAACCAAAATTCCATAGCTCAACGAGTCGCGAAGCTGAAATGGCAATAGGAGGGGCACATAGTTCGAAGAGCCGATGGACGTTGAGGTCCTAAGGTACTGGAATGGCGACCTCGCATTACAAAGCACAGAGTTGATCAACCCCCCTTCAGGTGGACTGACGATATCAAGCGAGGGGTTCGCAAGATGCAGGCGGCTAAGCATCATGATGTTTGGAAATCCCTACAATCCCTGATATGATGATGATGATGATATAAACTTTTTTCAAAGCTGAAAAAAAGGCCCTATTGCGGGTATCATAATTTTCACTATGTAACGATCACTTTAAGATGTTAATGGTAACGGTAAAGGACTATATAAGGATACTTAAAATTTCTTAGAAAAAACAAACACCCAGTTTCATATCTCGATTCAGAATCCGAGACCGTCCAGAATGCATGATCCGTAACAGAACTAATCTCGGTGATATCTATTTGTAACAAAAAGACGTAATCATTATTTATTATTTGAAGGAGTGTTTAATATATTATGCCAGTGAATCATGGAAAATTAACTTTCCTCTCTTATCTCATAACAAGATATAAAAATTATGTAAGGTTAGATTGTTAATGTTATATAAGGAAAAGAGCAACTCCTTAAAAGCCGGTATTACATTTTCGTCGGCTTTTCTTGGATTTGCCTCCCGAATCGAGGGTAAAATCTAAAATCTCTAGAACAGATGCAATTTCAAACAATAAGTATTTAAGGGAAAATATAAATACAAATACGTAAATTCGTTCTTCAGAAATTGAAGGTTCAAGTTTTTTTTATTTCGCGATTAATTAGGTCGCGATTGAACTTTAACCAGACCTTTTACTCTCTTTTATAGGCAATCAGTGATCATCTGCTCCTTCAAAATAAAGATATTTCGATCCAATTTATTTATTTGTTGATAGTATGAGAAATACGTAGTACGCATATGACGTACAAATACGCCTACTTATTTAGAAATAACCGGATTGGAATTGAGTTTTTTCATCAATAAATAGTTGATGAATCGAAGTGAAAATAGAAACAACTGTGATCTGCGTAATACTGCAAGTACAATATATGTTGTTGCCATAAATTTGCTTATTCCTGGGCATCTGTTAGCTAATAAAAATAAACTGTATAAATTTACTGTAATTTAAGTCTAAAAAATTTTGTTTAACAAGGTGAAGTACTGATAAATAATTGAGAAAGCGGTTCGAACCGAACCCACACAAGACATAATGGCTATGTTTGAATTACAATGAATGGTGTACGTACACATTGAGTAATATAGTGTATGTACCTTTAAAGTAATAATGGAGGGCAGTGGCACCAACTCACGATATCACAGCGAAGAAGAGTTCCTTTTAAAAATCCATAATCACGAAAAACATGGATAATGAACAAAAAGTCGGATTTTTTTCTAAAAATCTTAAATGTGCCATAACTTAAAAATTCTTAACTTTGGGGTAGGGTCTTCCATACAAAAATTAGTCAGAAATGATGGAAACTATAATCTCCTAAAGGATCTAGGTCGACTTAACCAGTAACCCTATTGAATATTGGATGTATGCGAAAGCGAAGGTTGTATCAAGTAGATTTGGCCCGAAGGCAGAAGCAGAGTTGATGGGCGGAACGACTCTCTAAAGTTGACTAAGGTTCGCAGATGCACTTCGCTAGGGGACATAGTTAGGCATTATAAAATATGTATAATAAAACGTTAAGTTTATGAGGATGGCTATTTATGTACCTAAAGTAACACTTTTGTTTTTTGTACAATAAAATAAATAAAAAAATAAAAAAAAGGCTTCTACTCTGACTCGGACCTCGGCTTAGAGGACAGTTTGGGAATGGTGTTTTGGCCTGAGTGTATCAGTCCGGGTACCCCCGAGATCGTGAGTTATAAAGCAACGTGCAGATGACGTCAGATATCAGGGATTTATAGTAATTCTTGCCATTCATAAAGCTAACGAAAAGCAAGACGTTAGTTTTCAAATTAAAGTTTAGCTTCAAGTAGGCTTAGTTTAAAAGCACTATTGAAAAGACAAGTTTGACCAATAATGAATATTTTATTAGACAACATTGATTGTCCTTCGCCTCACATTTATGATAGGAAAAATAAACATTTTCCATTAAGGCAGACGTAAAGGTCACCATAGCTGCGTCTGAGATTTATTTGTACAATTATTATTATCGATGGTTTTTACGTGATTATGTCTGTATGTCAAGGTTATATAAATTATATTTTCTTAGTTCGGCATCCTCTATTATCTAGTCAAATTGGCCACCACGGTTTAAGCTCCATACTTGCCTAATGTACTTACCTATATAGGACTGACAAACCTTCACCTTTTATAAAATGACGGAAGATCTGTCCATTGCATGCTCTTAGTCCAAATACTTCAGCCTCAGAATACAGAAAAATACCTGTATTCTGAGACTTCAGCCTTATGTACTCTGAAATAATCTCCAGTCTTAGGGTAATGTCTACCTTGCTGCCGGTTAAAATTTTATAATAGGCTAGTTGACACATTTTTTATAGGGTAGGTAGTTAGGTACCTAGTTGACTCATATCAAATTTAATATAAACAATATTAATTTCATATAGTAGGTACATGAAATAGGGGCCGAAATATACCAATATTATTAATAAAATTTAAATATACCTTAAAAAACTTAGTTTAAAAACTATGTATTTTTAAAATTTTCCAAACGTCAAAAACGCTGTCTATTGTGACGTCACAATATTACTTGATGAACTGAACCCCAAACTAATTTGTTAACTAATAGTCCTTGAGCGCGTAGTTAATTCTCAACTCCTAAGTTTTCTTACTAAAAATAAAATTCTTAACCCTTTCCAATCTGGTTCGTGGGCTAATGTGACAGCTCTAACGAAGTCTATGATGGTTCTTCACCTATTTATACGGTCGAACACAGTGCTTCCGTATAAAAGAGAAACAATCCTCTTTCTGTTTCATTAGTGCTGGGATTCCTCAGGGTGGTGTGCTATCTCCTCTTCTTTTTTCCATCTTTATTTACTCTGAACATCTTTCTTTGCAATAATATCATTTGCAAATGATTTTCAAGTTTATGCATTGACGTCTGTGGAAAGTATTGCTAAGGTTATTAACCATCTTAATAATGCAGTCTACAATTGGAGTGAACCGTGAGGCAAAGCATTCAGATTGTTTTACAGCAAAAAATCGGACATCCATTTTTGACGTATTGTTTATTTATTAGTTTTCATTAAAATTGGTATATTTTGGACCCTTATCCAAGCAATATCCGAAATTGATCTTATTAAATTAAATTAGATATGAGTCAACTACCCCTATTATTGTCTCCGCGTGTAAATGATCCAACAGTAAATATAAATACGAATTACCTTTCTAATGGCCCAGTGCTCTTGATTTACGTTTAGAGAAAGGAAAATCAAACGGAAATGTGGGCATATAAAACCCACGCGGGGGAAGTTGTGGGTGAAAAACAATAAACATTAAAATGTGTTTGTAACGTAACTATGAAATAAATTATCTTATTTTACTACCATTCCATGTGCAATAAGGTAGGTAACAAACAATTTTATGTAGAGTAGGGTATGTGGGAATTAAGGTACCTCGTATACTACACGACCACGACCATGACCACGACCAGTGACCAGGTTAACTGAAGAAACCATATTATATGTCGTTATAAATAAATAAATAAAAATAAAAAAGCCTTCATTCTAGGATCCATTTACAATTTTAACTTACAATCTAACATTAATAAAAAGAAATAATACACTAGATACAAGTCGCCTGTGCGGCGTAGGCCTCCCCCAAATCTTTCCATATTTTCCTGTTTCGGGCTGTACGCATCCAGGCCGTGCCACTCGTTTGTGAGAAGACGTCTCTCCATCTCCTTTTCTGACGACCTCTTTTTCTTTTTTCGCCCCTTGGTACCCATTCCGTCACTTACAATTAAATATTGCAGTCAAACGCTAACTGGTGGATACAAAATCTATTTCAGTAAGTACATATCATACATATTAGAGTGTTTATTTTCAATATTATCAAAAGATAAACAAAGTATGCAATACACGAGGAGTCGTAAACCTATCTTATGAGTTCGTCGATCTTGCATTTATTGCAGTATCATGGTATAATAATTACAAAATATTTCGTACATAATATTTTTTTTTATTATGTATTTCCTAGCTTTTTAAGCCTTGAAGTCACAGTCGTCCTCGAGGGAAATGAAGATGATATCAACCTATTTTATCGGCCTACTGCAGTACAGCCCTCCCTTCTTGTATCTTGGTGATACGAGTACGTACTCGAATGTCAAAAATTAGGGGAACCCTGGCATAAGTTTACATTAGTTGTAAGAAGCTGAAAATTTACATGAACTTCAAGGACACTATTCTAAATCAGTTGTGAATCCTCCCCATTGATCTCATAAGTTCAAAAAAGTATGCAAGGTCTTAAATAACGCACTAGCGAACGCGCGTAACTTCGTCCGCGTGGAATTTAGTTTTTCACAAAACCCTCAGGAACCATGGATTTTTCCGGGATGAAAAGTAACCTATGTGTTCATCTAGAGTAAAATCTATTTCCATTCCAAGTTTCAGTCAAATTGGTTTAGTAGTTGCGACGTTAAAGAGTAACAAACATCTATACAAACTTTCGCATTTATAATATTTGTGGTATTTTCAGCTTTTCAGAGAATTTATGCCAAGGTGTTATTTTGGTATTTACTTCTTTATTTCTCAAAGCATCAGTTATATAACAAATATATTATTACTCCAAGGACATAATATACTGCGCTCTTGTACCTCTGGATAGTAACGCTTTTGTTCATATTAATCGTATTGCATTTCTGTTATTGTATTTGAAACAGAAAAGAGGTAAAGAGATGAATAAAACACGGGGAAAGCCACATTTAAAGGTTAGCAAATTTTTAATCTTTTTTTTTTATTCTTTACAAGTTAGCTCTTGACTACAACTTGACGTCGCTTGGTGGTACGTCTTTGCCGGTAGGGTGGTAACTAGCCACGGCCGAAGCCTCCCACCAGCCAGACGTAAACCAATTAAGAAAATCTCAATCGGTCCAGCCGGGGATCGAACCCAGGACCTTCGTTTTTAAATCCACCGCGTATACCACTGCGCCATTCCTTCCACGGAAACGAGAACTACATGGGTGAAACCACGAGGCGTCTGCTAGTGAAAGATAAATAAATAAATAATTCATGCCGTTAAAAGAAAATCCTGCACATACCTGATAATAAAAAAAGTAAATAAATATTAACGATGAAGAATTTAAAAATAAATGGTTTTTTATGTAACACCAATAGAATCGCAATAGCAATGGAGTGTTATTTTGTAATATTGCATAATTCAATAATTATAGTACAAGTTTAGTTATTAAAAACTAATTATCAGTTATTACTTACGTATTTATATATGCTGTTGCATAAATGTATAAAAAACACATGAAAATACTTCAAGTACATCGAAAATTTAGCGTTATTAGATATATATACACATTAGACACAAACAACCAAAAAAGTTTTTAGCCATAACAAAAAATTGTCACTAATTTTCTTTCTGCTTTATTCGATGGGTTTTCTTTTAAAATCTTTTAATTCTCAAATGCGCGATCAAAAGTTTAGTAAAGTGGTTTAGGGTTGTTGGCTTTAACCCAGAAATGATCAGCGTACGGGTCGTTTACTTTATGACGACAGAAATTACATTACCCGTGGAGTGCCAACGTAAATACTGAAATAGATCGTTTTAGATATATCTATTAGCATGCTCATGTTTCGAGTAACAAATTGTAAGTCCAGCTTACGTATGACATTTTTTCTGATTATTTATTTGATATATGCACCGCAATACCAAAGAATCAAAAATCATTGCTGCTGCTGCAAGCTGGCTTCATTTTGCATTTTTGAAACGTCATGTTTGACTATTTGTAAAGATTGGTTCGAAAGGCAGGTTCTTCTAAAAGCTGGAAATAAATTCAATTCTGTATTCTGAGCTCAACAGCGGCTCTTTTAAAAAATCATGTATTTTATAATTTACACTTGTTAAAATCATTACAATTTCTTTTACTTTTTAACTTCCAGTGTAGGTGATCCAATCTATGCATCTTTAACATTAAAGAATTCGTCAATTATATTATTGATGTAAAGTTACCTCGACTAATTAAATTTAATTTAGACATTTTGCTTAAACTTATGCTGCAGTGTCGATTACTAGAGCTAAAGATCGTAATGTCCCTTTAAGGAAGAGTCTTTAAAAGATTTTATTCCATCATTATAGGTACGTACTGCAAAATGAAAAAATCTTTCCTTAATCATCATCATCATCATCATCACCATCATCATTATCAGTCTCTTGTAATGGTTTCGAAACAACCACAGCATCCAGCGGCTTTGTGTGACTCGCTTGATGTCGTCGATTCACCTGATGGGGGGTGTTCGGCAAACAATGCGTTTCTTTTTTGCCTTTCTTCTACAATAAATTATTCAGGTTCGTAGGTTCGTAATGAGTCTTTAGAGAAAGCTATATATTTTGTGTCACTTGTCTAATGTCAGACTTGAATGCTATTTTTATTGATTAAATAATTATAAATTCTGTATGTAAGCTGGGGTGCGATTCCACTATTTTACAATCATCGACGAACCTTTCGCTCTTACTCGAATTTGAACTTTGTGTTTAAAAGATGCCAAAATTAAAATGCCACTAACAAAGTATGTAGGGCTGATCTACACTCAGTTTAAAAAAGTTATCCCACAGTATCTACGTAATAGCTTCACATGTGTGGATCTGTTTAGTGTTTATCTGTTTTTGTCAAAACTGTAACTCGAGTATGTAACCGATATAATTTTCCTCATTAGTATTTCATAAAAAACCTAACGCAAAAAGTTTCTATGGAATTTAGTTTAAACGATCTTTTCCTGGTGTACTAACTGGTGAAACTACTATATTCGTATTTAGCGAAAAGTTTTATTACCGTTTAATACGAAATTACTGTTTAAATATAAATACACACAAATTATCTCTTAGGACAGGGTCTTACATATCTACATATTGTTCGTTAGCTTTCCTAAAAGTCATCATAAATATAAATGAATTTATATCTAAGTATACAATACCTTCTGGTAATTTTAGCCCTTTGATTAGTTGAATTGAATTAATTAAATTATTGAATGGAATTTTGATGAGGGTTGTACACCTTTACAGTTTTAGATCAGTCAAGACGTGAATGATTTATTTAGAGCTTCAATCAATATCAAAGATGAAGTCACGGGAAAAAGGAAATTAGCTATTAAGTTCAAATACCCAATTGCATAATATTTAATTCATAGATAAGAACAAAAGTTGAAGGGTACTTATTGCATAGGTACTTAAAGTTTATATACACTAAGACGTTAAACAAGATCTTCAGCAAAATTAAAAGTTAAGTAGGTACCTACTTAATTTATGAATGCACAGATGACAAACCTTTATAACATTTATTTATTTGTTTTTCAAAACATAAACGTTAATAATGTTAATTTACATTTCAATACCAATTTCTAGAATTTCTAGAAAACTTACACGAGCATCACCGTGTTCCAATTCCAAGTTTAAAATCGTAACGGCTGACGGTTTTCTGAATGACAAAGCTTCGTGTGTTATGTACATAGAATTATGGCTATGGGATATTCGTATAGCAACTTGTAGCCGCTCGGAGAGGGGATGCCACGCGTTTCAAGCGGACTCGAACCGCTCGCCAGTCAGTTGTCAACTGACAGCGGAACGAGAAAGACGCGGCCGCTACGACCAGCGTGTTCTCAAACAAAACTTCACGCAACTTTACTGCAGTTGCGAGCGAACTAAGTGTTAGATTGCGTGCAAAGTGCTATAGTGTTTAGTGATGACTTTTGTATGGAATCGTCGGCTTTCATGTCTCCTGGACGAGCGTTGATGTCAGAGGAGATGGATGCGAAAGACCGGCTTGTGGAGGAGGTGATACTCCTCGCCCTGTTTCTTGTCTCGACGGCGGCCAATTCGTTGGCACTCTTGGTGTTCTGTCGACGACCTGGGCTGAGAACTATATCCAATAGGTAAGTTGCAAAGACCTAAATTGTCGACCCCTAAATATTGAAACACTTTTTTAATATTTGAGAATATCAACCACCATTTAGATACTAATTGAATAACTTAATGATGAAATTAATAACTGAAATAAACCCCTAAATATTGAAACAATAATATGCGTTTCACTATTTATGAAAAACTTAAAAATAAGTACTTTAAGTTAATGAAACCAGACATTACTATCAATATAATGAGAAGAATTGGAGAAGAAAAGGAATAAGATTCATTAAAAGTGTGATCAAATAATAAAATTTGTGTTTCAGTATTTGTGCTATATGTACTTAGCAACATTACTATAACTACCATATTAAATATATTAAAGAGACAGGAAAATAATAAATACATTAAACATCGTTATAATTATTTCAGCTAATTAATTTTAGAATGTTTGGTAAAACCTTTTATTCCGGCATTCTGTTTCCTCAATTTGGAAACAGAGTCAAATTAGAGTGAACAGGATGTTGTGGAAATACAGTCGGATATCAAGGCAGACAAGTCATAATAAAGCATTTGTAATGCAGACGTTGAAAATTATCGCATCCTTCAAATTCTTTACGTTCATTACGCCTAATATAAATTAATTAAGTCCATCGCAACACTTCGAAATGAGACAAGAGAGAGCCGTCTATCGAAAACGCGGAATTCATAAAAACTTATGGACAGCATGCGAATGTTGTACAAGCATAAGTAATAAAATTCGTTTTAACCGCGTAACAAATGTTGATTTATGTTATGAAAGCAGGGTTGACACTGAAAATAACTAAAATATAAAATCTAAAGTCATTCAAACCCAAACATTGAAGTTTTGGAAACCCTTATTGACTTCCTTTTTTTGTCAAGCGATCATACTATTGGGCTCTCGCCAAACGCCATATTATTATTAGACTATTAGTGTCGGTCCGTCCGTCTACCTGCTCTTTACATGTTTGTTTTACAGACTTTTGTAATCCATGATCTATGTTTACAAATTTTAACTCCACGACCGAGTCATAAGGTAAAAAAATTGCTAAGAGCAATTCGTTTCGTCATACTAAGAGAAGGTCAAAGCCTCATCGTCCGTTTTCAATTCAAAGATATTAAAAAACCTTACAGCCAATGTAACTGTTGGGCAACTTTACTCATAACGGCTCTTGATAATGAAAACAAAAACGTACAATATGTTTCATTGCTATAATAAAAATAAATAATGTGTTGAAGACATATACGTAAAACCTAAATACATATAATTAAACTTGATAATTTCAAAGTAGGTACGTATAAGCTAATTGAAATTCTTAAAACTCTTATTGTTTAACAAAGTTACGTACTACAATAAATCAGAAGTAACGTTAAACTTAAATAATAAAAACAAAGAAAAATATTAAAATAAGAATAGCGTGACATCGTTTGCTTAGTTTGGTAAGAATCTAAATTGTAAAATAACTCGGAACATGAACTCATGTTTCAAAATATAAATCTAGTAGATTGTAAGATAAAATTCAAGTAACTATTTAAATAACGTTGTCTATATTACTAATATTGTTATATTCAGTCGTATTCATTATAAAGTACGAAAACGTTAAAACAAAAGTCATTCCAATTTAAACAAAGTGCTTTAATCGACACATTTCTGTTAGCCCAGTCTGCGACATCAAACGTTTTAAATTGATCGAAATAAATTATATAATTTAAAACATCTGCGACTGAAAAAACCTGGCAAATATTCCGCTAAGGTTGCCCACTTAACGTTTTGCAATTGCAATTTATAGTTGCGGTGAAATGTATTCGAAAGATCAGAGGAGAAGCGAGCGATGTCCCAGATAACTGGCGACCGACGCTGCTCAATAAGAAGTAGTAAAATAAAATACGCTAGACTCAATTAGTTACTCGTAGATAGATAAATCACACCGTTTCCCGAGAAACAGACGGTGTAGAGCGGTTTGTTCCAACCTAATCCAACTACGAGTAGGTATAGTCAAAGATTTTATACTGTTGCGAACTGCGAACAAAGATGGATAATGATGGATTAATTTCATTTAGTCGCACAACGTTTTTGCAACAAAATTGTGCAGTAAAAGTTAAATTCGGCTCTTTTTGCGATGATTTTGTAGGCACGTACATACGAGTGTCTATAATAGTATAAAATCGTGAGTATAATACAATTAAACACGAACCAAACAACATTAACACCAGTTTTGTAACGATATCACTTGCGTGTTCATGTCAACGGTACATTACCTGTGAACATTATGCAGATTAAGTGTAAACATACTTGCACTAAGCGACTGAGTAATGGTAAAAGTAAGAAATATAATATTATGTACATAAACGGAATTGGAAATATCATAATACATACTATAATTAATCAGGCACGACGTAATAAACGAACTTGAACAGGCGCCTATCATTGTGGAAAATAACTTCGATGAAGTGAGGCCTTTGCCCTTTGTTAATATAGAACACTTAATGCAAACACTTGGAAAGAATGTTGGGACGAACATTGATACTGTGGACAAAATAGAGCACACAATGTAGGTCTGTCCCAATGCAATTACAGTACGCTGGCCCTGGTGACATAATATTGTTATCACATAACGAATATGTGTAATAACGCTCCTCAGTTCTTTACTTTCTATGTCACGGTGATTTGAACCGTTAATTAAATGTTTGTTTGTTTGTACATCTCTATTTGCAATTGTATCATACTCCGTTGAGCATTTATCGTGAATGAATCACTGTTTCCTGGCCCTAAATAGTTCCACGTCAATTGAGAATGCCTGATAGTCGTGGGTAGGCGATTTTAGAGTTTGTCCATCCGCTACCCATTGACTGAATTTAAAAGACATAAAAGTACAATTCAGTACTTTAAACTAACTGTTTGTATTTGATAATAATACTAATATTAGAGTATTCAAATTTTTGATTGCTAATTCCAGCAAAGTATTGCCACAATTTCTACAAAAAAATATGATGTTCCTGTCAATACGGAATTTATTAACTTTTTATGACGTTTGTATAATAAAGATAATGTATTCTACATAAAAAGACGATTCTTGATCGATATTATCATGGTCACGGTACTAACGGATGTAAAAAATTACACCGCATTATACTTTCTTACATTTTTTCTTCTATATCCATAATACGTATTTCTTCTAATCATCATATTTGTCACACTTACTTGTAATTTCGACACGTTAAATGTGAAGTCACGAATTGTATCAATCGACAGTTGACTCAACGTGTTTGTATCCAGAAATAGATTGATGTAACTATTTATTTACGGTTTCATAACATTTCACTTAAAAAGCTTCGGCTACTCTGGATTACTGGCGATTTCGAAAGCATCAATGCAATGTCAAACTATTAACATTTACGAACAATAACGACTGTTGCAAACCTCAAGTTGGATACGGCGTTGACCCGTTTTAATGCCATTGCTAAATATAGTTAAGACTAGTGTTAATGTACAATACCATTACCAATACAGTTAGTTTCATAATTGTAACTGATCGAGTATCCACACCTTTTATACGGCCAGGAATGCGCTTAAAATGTCTTGATCAATGTTCTTTGCGATATATCATTTATCTTATCTCTTTTTATGTAAGTGGAAGAAAATACGATTCCAGAAACAGATGCCAATATTGCTGTGAATCAAATTTCATTATCATTAAATTTGTTAGAATGACATTTTTTGTATCTACGTTTTGTTTGTTCTTTATTAATCAACAAAAAAAAATACATTATTTCAGAATTCAGGTTTCGATTCCATATTACATAATCTTTACATTTTTCTTTTAAAGTATTAAACTTCGTTTTCAATTTTAGTTATAATTTCCAAGTTCTCCATTTAAGAAATAATTAATATGATTCTAGTTATTTAATGATAAATTGTAACAAGTCAATATATAATGTAATTTATTTGTCACCCGTTTTTCCTTGAAAGCCGGTAAATATTTTTGACATGTCTTATCTACTTCGTAATAAACAGGGAGAAAACCAAGTATTTTGTGCTGCACGTTTTCCGTTTAGTGTTAAATGTCTGGTTTTATCAAATACCAATAATCTCTTACCAATAATTCACCATGACACGCCAAGATAAGAAGCACCACATGTATTAACAAGCATTAGCATTTAGCACATAAAAGTTTTAATTTGGTAGTACAAGGCACTTCAGCGAATTAAGGTTACCCAGAATTGTAAACACAATGGCGATAAATTCCACGTTTTTTATATGATTTAACGGTGCTCGTTTTTAAAGCTATAAATTACAGATGTAGTTTCAAAACTTAAGAGTAATTAAAAGTTAATAGGTATAAAATTTAGATAAGAAAACTGTAAAGGATTTAGGAGTTTTAACGCAGCATACTTTAGCAATTCTAAATTTTTTATACATGTACATAGTAACTTTTGGCCTTAACACCTTTCGTATTGACCATAGATTTAAATTTGAGAAAAAAGAATGTACTTGCGTCAAATCTTGTTTGAAAAAGTAACTTAACACTAATGTATTAAGCTATTCAGAAAAATAGGTTTATCTTTGTGTTTAGTCAATCTTAACACACCAGCACCTAAAAATGTAATTATTCGAACAGAAAAGATAAAATCTAAAATTTAGATACCGACGGGTAATTGAACTGTGTTCGTATTGATCAAGGACAGACCGTTTGCTGTAGATATAGAGATGCGGATTCTAATACCAATTGTTCCGAATTTCAGTTTTTAAAACTTTTATAAACAAGAGTCATTTATTAAATAAACATATTAAGTAAACATTAACCATTGAACAATATAAACGGTTTGCGGTATATTAGCAATTTAAATATCGGCAAATTCATTGGAAATAAGTATAGACACTTAATGGAAGAAACCAAGGGATTTACAACAATCTAGTCACGGTTGACGCCTAGTTAATCCTACTGTTTATCATCTCTTCAAGGCATTAAATTGTAAACACATCTTTCGAGAAAATGGGTGAACAAATATGTCTTAACATATGCTTAGATGACTAAGCCAATATATTAGCTGTTTTTTAGAAGAATAAGTTCGAAGACGTTAGGATTAAGTGACGGCTGTTTTGGTAAAAGCCACGTCATTGTGATATTGTCTACAATCTTAAATACCTAGATATCGAGTCAGTAGACAGATCAGACAAATCTGGATTTTCAAGGTAGAGGTGTCTGCTTGGCTATCAACCGGTATTCAGTTGTTTTGTTTCTATATGCATATAATACATATAATTATTTCAAAAGTTTTCCATTCTGATGTTACTGATACAATTTCCTTAGATATACCTAAATAATAAAGAAATGTACACCTTAAACTGAATATACTACATACAAGATATCAACGTAAAACGAACTTTCTTGACAATAATTAACTAAAAAGCGCTCTGACTCCTAAACTAATGTCAATCGTATCTTGGATTTTAGTGTATACAAAAAACAGTCTGCAAATTAGTTGTGCAACAAAAATATATAAATTAAACTTGTAACCTTAACTCTAAATTAGACAACTAAGTATAGTCACTAAGAAATGTTTGTAACAGATCAATTTTCCTAAAAACACATCCCCCACAATGCTCTATTTTAGAATCCCAACTATAAACATGTTTTTTCGATTGTGTCTAGATTAGATTTTGTAGTCAGTGCTATTTTTTGTAAACTAGATTGGCATTTTAAAAATCTATTTTGGTAGATCGTCCAACAATAACATCATGAATAATCTTCTAGATATAATGGAAATATACGCCATAAAAGTCACTCTTATTAGAATCATTACAACCATTTATATTTTTATCAACAAAGCAATTAGTTATTTAGTGTACATTCATTGTATTATCTGGTGATATAAGTATATCAATAGCGCCTTAATATGATGTTAATTGGTTCACTTTAAACAATGGTTTGTTTCGACCTCCGTTAAATAAGTGGCCGACGGAATTTTGTTTCGAACGCAGTTACTTAATTGTATGAAAGATTAAACCGGTTTTTTATTTTATATTATATAGCATTGGTATTTTATGATTAAGTAGACCTTTAACTGAAATTATTAACTGTGAAACGCAACTACAGTAAAGAGACTATAAGAAGGAGCAAAATTTTATAATAAAATAATGACACCAGTTTAAAATGTAAACTTACTTACTAAATGCATTCAAAACTAAACTAGCAAAATGTATACCCAGAGGCACAATTATCCACTAATTTTAGTATACTCGCGTATATTAAAGTAGGCGGATAATTGTGCTTCTGAGTATATGATAAGTAATCTACATCAGTTTAGGAAATGACTGAACTAATGCATTGAGTGAGTAATAGCAAAATATGCCGGCGAAGTGATTTAAGTTAATTTAAGCTAAATAATAATGCTCTCATGTTATTAAGTCATTAACGAGAATAAAAAATATCTTTAAACTGCTACAATTTAAAATTGTATAAGAAACTTTAAGGTAGAAGCGAATAACTTTAAAGAAAGTGGAATATCTACTCTAACATTTGAAACAATACATCAGCCATGGCATGGTAATGGAGCCAGAGGAGAAAGTTACGCGCAAAATCAATGGTATCGTCGATTCGTTTGTAAATTTTCCACCAGACATTGCTACTGGTGTAGTCGCGACAAAATTGGAGCGACAGATCCAGTATTTACAATCACAGAATAATTAACCAAACACGGACGGTGGAAATGCAATGTTAAGGCACAATTTAAACTAAAATGACTGTCTAAAAACATGAAATATTTTAGCTGGCAAAAAAATCAGAAAATTGAATTAAATTGATTGGTCTTCTATATTCTCAAATTGCTACCAGAAAAAAAATTATATTCTTTTATGGTAGCAATTTGAGAGTTTACAATCTGCTAACAGATAAAAATTGCAGATTGCACGCTAATCTTGTCAAGCCAAGCTCAATTCTCGATACTATCATATGCTACTGTAAAAGTAGCTATTTGTTTTTTTTTATTTTTTATTTTTTTATTATTATAAAGATGTTATATGCTTATTATAAAGGGTATATACTTAATATTATAAAGAGGTTAAGTTTGTTAGGTTATAGGGGTAAATTTGAACTACTAGTCGATTCTGAAAGTTCTTTTACCATTAGAAAGCCAAGTTATTTCTGAGTACCATATGCTTTATTTATCCACGTACTCCCATGGGTACGGGAACCACGCGGGTAAAACAAAAGGGCGTTTGTTATGGACAATACATTATATGAAAGAAACGACGTAATGTTATATGTCCACACATTCAATAGATGATCTTCATAATTAATAAATAAATCTTTTTAATAATTTATACATTAACGTGGCAGGTGTTAACGTGGATTACAATAGATTCATACTTTTTCATAAAAAAATGCCATGAGAAATGAAGAATAAAATAAATCTGAATAAAATTACATTTAAAAAAAATCACGCGATCGCATCAGTTGCGTCACATAACGAAAAAGAAATAATATTAATAATAATATCAATAAAAGTGACATATTAAATAAAAAAAATGTTAAAAAACCTTTTTTTTACCATAGCAACGAAGTAACATTTGAACCTGTATTATTATCTGTTTTAACAACAAGCTTAAAAAACTAGGAAACGAACAAACAAACCAATCATAAGTTTCAAAAATTGTCATAAAACTCAGGTTGCATGGTCAACATCTTTGCTTAAAAATGTCGCAAATCTTTAAAAATGTGTAGTAAACTTTATTTGATAATGATTTCATTATTGAAGTAGAATTATCCATATTTTTTTAGAAATTATTTTAAGTAAATTGCCGAGTGGTTAGGTTAGGATGGGCATTCCCTTTTTATTATCATATCGATATTTGTTAGAGTTGACAGAATTATTATTGTAACTTTACTTTCAATTTTTATTACATCAAGGTGTAGTTGAATAATGCGAAAATTGCGTAGTATTGCTAAGTTTTACTGTATTAACTGCTTACTTTTCAACTCCTTGACAGAGACACTGAACAGACACTGGTCTGTATATATAAACTGTGTCAAGAACTATTTTGTGTATCGCGTTAGAGACCACTTGAGACATCAATACATAATATTTATTGAAATGTATTATGTCTTAATGATTAACATATGTTTATTGATACATATAGGTAAGTAAGTACGAGTATATTTGAACACTAATACATTTTAATATGTTAACTAGCGATGTAAGTTCGTAAGTGCTTTCGTTCGCGGGAAAATCGGTGTAGACTTGCATTGTAACTGACCGTTTTTACAGAAGGTCGAATCGATATACTAAGCTATACTTAAAATATAGATATAATATAATATATACCATATACCTATAATATATACCATATATAATATATATGGATAGGTCTTCTTGTAGATATATGCAAATTCTATAATTCTACTATGCGTTGTTTTGTTATATTCCAATGGGACGCTGCTTAACGTTACGACTTCACTTCATACAACTACAGTTGAGATATTTCAAACAGATTCAGTTCAGATTTTAAATACAAAACTTCAACAAATTATATACCAAAACCTTCCTCATAAATCACTCTATCTATTAGTGAAAACAGCATAAAAATCCGTTAAGTAATTTTGAAGGTTTTCGCCAATTAATGAAACAGCCGCGGAGTCAAACATTGTTTTATCTATACTAATACGAGTATTATTAAAAGGAAAAGTTGATAAACTGAACCGATTTTGAAAATTCTTTTGGCAATAGAAAGCCATGTTATCTGTGAGTGTCATTATATTTTGTCCCTGTATTCCCCCGGGAAGGAAAACTACGTTGGTGAAACCGAGGAGCGTCGACTAGTAATGTATTATCATAGATATTATGTTATTTAATAGTTTGCGGGTCTTAATCAATTACTTTATGACCCTTGAAACAGTTATCAATTACAAACGACATTGTGAGTGTAGTTTTATATTTAATTGCAGTGTTGTTTCGTATCTCCGGAAGTCGTTATGTTATCGAGGCCTCCTCTCACTGTTATCGTACTTTTGAGACATAAACCCTGAAAAAGTCTAACAAACATGGCGTGGCGTGTATCGATATAATATTGTTAGCAAATAGTTTATTATCAGTATTTTAACAGCCCACAGGGCCAGAATTCTCTCCTTTTTTAATTTTACTAGCTGACGCAGCGGTCTTCGCGTGGCTCCCGTTCCCGTAGGGGATAATATGTAGCCTATAGCCTTCATCGAGAAATGGGCTATCTAACACTGAAATAATTTTTCAAATCGGACCAGTAGTTCCTGAGATAATAAAACAAACAAACAAACCAGTGGCGTAGCTTGCCTTTGTGTAATAAATAGGTATCACAGAACAGACAACGCTAAAACCTAATTCTTTTATGATAGGGGTTCTGTGATCATTTTATCTTGTAATGATATCAGTGGCATGCACTGCATAGATACATAAATCATCATAAATTATCATCATTATTATAAAAAAAACTTATAGTGCCTACCCTAGTTATTAATCTTGTGCACACCAGTGACTAATGTTAATAAAACTCTAACACGGCTCTGTCTGTACACTGCACAGAATACATGCTATGCTTTCATGATTAATGTTGTTACAAGCTATTTCAAAACAACAAGAAACATTAATCTACAGAGCCAAGTGTACACGAATTTCTAGATGCGTAATTATTTCTTAACCAATTTCTTTATTTATTTATAACTAGCTGACGCACCGAGGCGTACTTCCCGTTCTAGTGAGGATATGGGGATAAAATATAGCCTATGACACTCACAAATAATGTGGCATTTTAGTGGTATAATAATCTTCAAAATCGGTTCAGTAGATGCAGAGATTAACCCCTACCATATAACAAACTTTATTAGTATTAGAAAAGATCAAGGTATTTTCTAAACTGTATATCTACACTAACAAGAACACAAAGATTTGTATTTTTGTATGGAACGAATAAACTTGAGAACTACAGGGCCGATTTGCAAATTCTTTCACTAATAAAAAGCTACATTATCAGAGAGTAACAAAAACTATGTACTAAGTATCCCTGTATGCTCATGGAAATGGGAACTATGCACGTGAAAATACGAGGTTCTGCTAGTGCAATATATTTACTTGATACAGTTTAAGAATGAACGTAATTAAAAATGCAATATAAAAGCTGCAAGTCATCACATTCACGTGTAACTCTTTGCGTATGATACATTAGTGCATAATTTCCCATTGTAATATTAACTTTTATAGCTGCACGGATGAGAAGAGACTCCAATCAGTGACTTTTTTATTCTTTATAAGTTAGCCCTTGACTACAATCTCACTTGGTAAGTGATGATGCAGTATATGATGGAAGCGGGCTAACTTGTCAGGAGGAGGACAAAAATTGACACCTCTTTCGGTTTCTGCACGACATCGCACCGGAACGGTGCCAAGACCGAGCAAGGCCGCCAAGCGATTTAGAACGCTAAATCCCTTGACGGTCTTGGTCGGTAGGGTGGTAACTAGCCACAGCCGTAGTCTCTCACCAGCCAAAAATAGGAATACTTACTTTTATTGATATTTATTACTAGCTAATACCTACTTCGTATACGTAAAATTATGGATTCCACCAGGTTTCCAAATAACAGCCAAATCCAGTCAGTAGTTTTTAATCTACTTCAAAAATGAGGAGGTTCTTTTTTTATGTATGTTCACCGATTACTCGAAGACTCCTAAACCGATTTCAAAAATACTTTTTTGTTCCAAAGGGTATGTTTTCCAATTGTGAGTGCGTAAAAGAGTATACCATCATTACAATCAGTTTTTCACAAATCTCACAGTAACCATGATTTCTTTCGGAACAACTTATGTGTTAATCTATCTTTAGGAAGATAATTTTGTAAAGAAAAACAAATATGTGAAACAAATATTTATTCCTAATATAATATTCACTTGAGAAATGCGTAAAAAAATTACGTGACTCAGTTAAAACCTAGCTGCGTAAATATACTAAAATGAAGGATATAAATAAAGAAAACCAATGTCAAGTTCGTGGAAAATTTGTTAAGAGAACAATAGGCGTAATAATATCATTCTGCTGCTGTTTCTATTTTAAGACTGAAACACTTGTATATAATAGTAAAAATTATATAATATACCTAGTTTCTGTTTAAAATTATAAACGTACCAATAGATATTATTAACATTGAAAAACCATCTAAGAGTTTTTTTTTATTTATTTACAAGTTAGCCATTGACTGCAATCTCACCTGATGGTAAGTGATGATGCAATCTAAGGTGGAAACGGGCTAACATGTTAGGAGGAGGATGAAAATCCACACCCCTTTCGGTTTCTACACGGCATCGTACTGGAACGCTAAATCGCTTGGCGGTACGTCTTTGCCGGTAGGGTGCTAACTAGCCACGGCCGAAACCTCCAACCAGCCACACTTGGACAAATTAAGAAAATCTCAATCTGCCCAGCCGGGTATTGAACCCAGGACCTCCGTTTTGTAAATCCACCGCGCATACCACTGCGCCACGGAGGCCGCTCCACTCGGCCACTCCAACTTTTCAGTTCTGTACATTTTAAGAAATTAAATATCACGTGTGAAATCACTCAAACGGTGAAGGAAAACATCGTGAGGAAACCTGCATACCTGAGAATTTTCTTAATTCTCTGCGTGTGTGAAGTCTGCCAATCCCCATTAGGCCAACGTGGTGGACTATTGGCCTAACCCTCTCATTCTGAAAGGAGACTTGAGCTCAGCAGTGAGCCGAATATGGGTTGATACTTGATTAGTTGCATATATCTACAACTTTGATTGTATGATTTTTTGTTTGCTAAGTTCTCAAAGTAGAGTTGCTTACCGGATTAGCGCCAACAAGTCTATAAAAAATAGATATCAAAACCATAAGTAGCTAGCGGTTTTTTGCGAACGAAAACTAGATCAGCAGAAGGCCACACAAGTGATATATTTTGAATTTATTATATCAAGCCTGAGTCATCTCTCAAATGATCCGCCGTGGGCGCGGGCTGCCAATCGTTAAAATACCGATTGATTTGAACCCATTAGTAAACGTTTAGTTATGTAAGTAACTAGATTTTCATGTTTTCTCAAACCAGTTAACGGTAAATAATTTTAATGAATATTTAACACACCAAGAGGCCTAAACGAGAAAAATGTGAATACCAGTCATGGCTAAATCTCATGGTGTTTCGATATACCTACGTATATCAATAGGTACGTAGGTATATCGACATACCATGAGATGAAAACAACATTTCGGATTATTTGGTTGATCCCAAACGTTTGTATATATAAAGAGTAAAGCACCTAGGTTTGTTCTTTAGACTTAAATAAAGTATTGAATTTCATGGAACTTTCGCCCCCATTATGCGACTAAATGAAATTAATTGGATAGAAGCAGGCGTTACTTTGCGGAAGTTCATCTAGAATAGATAATAACTTATTTATATATTGCAAAAACTTTGCAATTGCACGTTGTAGAGTCAACATCTGAGGATACTCCGGTTTCGAGGTGAAACGTACGTAGAGAGTGCTTTGTCGGACCTGGGTGACGTTGTCGCATGGGTTCGTCGGATTGTCGAAACAAATAAATTATTATCTACAAATTAAATTAAGACAATTAGCCACTTTTGTTCGCCTCAGTTTCGATGTGCTAGTAATATGTTTTAATAGTATAAAATCTTTGTTAAAAACTGTATGGTGCTGTTCCATGCTGTTCAATGTCCTGGTTTTCCTTATTATTTGTTTGAATATTATGATAATGAAACTGTTATTATTATGATATATATTATTTATGTATACTTATATTATTATGAACACATTATATATTATTATATATTTATATATTACATATAAAATATGCAATATATAAAAGTTAACTGTGACATCCGGTAGAAGACTTTCGCCATCTCTACAATGATTAACGATGCCGCTTTAATACATTGAAATTTGCAACTTTCAACCCGCATCTGCATTTCGAAATCGTCTATACTCGTAGATTATAGTTAGTTACAACTGTTTTGGTTTTGTAATATAGAAAATACTTAAAGACAATTGGATCGGCTTTCATATTCACACAAAAATCGTTGTAATAATTTGTTGATTTTTTTATCGATGATTTTATAGAAAGAGTAATTGTTTAGGTTACTGCTGGATTTGTCCTAGTAGAAAATACCTTCAAAATCAGCAGTAGGACATTAATTATAAAAGAGCATAGCAATTAGCAGAGCTTCTTGCTGGCTTGCTGTTTGTAAAATAGCGTATTTGAAATATATGCAAACGAATAGATAATATAAGTAATAATACATGCAAACTAGTTTTATAGTTCAAAAATAACTGTACGCAAGAAACTGAGTCAAATGTTAAAATTACAATTTCAAATTATGATTACTGAACTTTGTTTTATGGGTTATAGACGAATAGTTTAATATCAAAACAGAGTTCGTCGAACGAGCTGTAATATTGTGAATTCGCTGGTGTAATAAGATCTAGATGTTTTTTAAATTTTTTTTTTATAAAAAAATTCTTTCAGTGTTAGATAGCCCATTTATCGAAGAAGGCTATAGGCTATATATTATCCCCGTATTTCTACGAGAACGGGAACCACGTGGGTGAAACCGCATGGCGTCAGCTAGTAATAATAAATTCTATATTTTGTTTGTCGTTCGTCTTCTAAATTGCTTCCAACTTTAATGACACATTTTTCAGTAGGTACATACATACTGAAATCTTGCGAGTAGGTATAGTAGATGGCAGATGGGTAACAGGATGTGATTATAATAACAACAACCAAAAATTTTTATTTCAAACGACAAAGATTTATCTGGAACCCGCATCACATTTGGTTATTCCAAACAATAAATGTTTGGAGCGTCTTCACATTAGCGTTAAATGTACGCGCAAATTATGTCGCGACTTCAGTACCTACACAAACTATTAACAGTGTTTAATGTTTAAATAGTTGACATGAAAAAATGATCGCAGATACTGCATTATACTCGTATTTCATAAAGTACAAACCAACGAATAGTGCTTTACAAGATAAGTTACGACATATTTTTTGTGTCACTCAATATATACTATATAGTACTATAGTTCTGTTAGGCTCTTTGACTTTATCCTCTGAAAGCCACTGAGTTAACAAACTATTCAGTAAGTAAAGTGTATGAAAATTGTCTATAACATACTTTATTACACGTTTAGTACTGCATTAGGCCCGTTAACTTGAGGCATGGCTGTTAAAACTCACGTGCTCAGTAATCTGATCTACGAAACTGGAACAAACCAATGCTGCTTAACGGCAAACATAAGCATAGTGGTCATTCTTCTTCTAGATATTGCGCGCGTTCGTGTAGCGTTTAAAGAACGTTAGTGTGAAGAGTCTCTTATACGGTATAAATAACTACAAGTCAAACTGCCAAATTTTGTAGCGCCATAAAATATTAATTTCTCAAAAGTTATCAGCTCCAGACGGGTTTGGGTTTTGAACATTAGCATTTGAATGCGACGGAAACGGGTTAAATTTGATCTTGACTTCGATTTAACATGCGTCGGTTAAATTTGAATCGGATGTGTGACTCGGTTAATCTTTGTTATGTGCAATTTTTTTATTAGGTAGTACAAATTTCATGGTCAATAAGCTTAATTACCTGCATCGACCCATATTCGGCTCACTGCTGAGTTCGAGTCTCCTCTCAGAATTAGAGGGGTGAGGCCAATAGTCCACCACGCTGGCCCCATGCGGATTGGCAGACTTCACACACGCAAGGAATTAAGAAAATTCTCTGGTATGCAGGTTTTCTCACGATGTTTTCCTTCACCGTTTGAGACATGTGATATTTAATTTCTTAAAATGCACACAACTGAAAAGTTGGAGGTGCATTCGAACCCACGCCCTCCGGAATCGGAGGCAGAAGTCTTATCCATTGGGCTATCACGGCTCATTATCTGCTTACCTGAGAATTTACTTCATTTTCTACGTGTGTGAAGTCAGCCAATCCGCGTTTGTCAACGTGATGGACTAGTAGCCTAACCCCTCTCATTCTGTGAGGAGACTCGTGCTCAACAGTGAGCTGAATATGGTGGTGATGAAGCTCGATTACAATATTGATGGAAAAAAATTCGTTAGCAAGACTAAAGAATAATGCAGCCTTATTTAGTTCGATTTCAATATTTTAATAGCACTTTTGCGGCACAGTTGATTATGGTTATGGAACCCAAAAAAAACAAGCTAAAGTGTACACTGAAAAGGTCACAATATGTTTAATTAATTAAAACCAAAATTGTTTTACAATTACTTTTTGTTTTATTGCTGTAAGTAAAGACCGTTTCAGTGCATGCGGCCTTCTGTTTGTGGTTTTGAGTTCTACACGAACACACTTACATACATGAATACATATATGTATACACACACACACACATACATACACACACAATACACAAACACATACAACAGTAACACGGTTTGATCGTTTCATTATTAATTTATGTAAATACATAAGTATAAAAATTCGCACATCAATGGTTTCTTAATAACATTAAACACGGTATAAATAAATAATTTGAAAATTAATAAAACTTCCGAGGCGGAAGATGTGCTGATTGCGAAAAACGCAGAATTTGTTATTATTTTTTATTATAAATTTACAAATGAGTGTTTATTTATAGCAATCATAATATTACAGTCGATAAAATTAAGTTATTTAAATATAAAGCGTTAATTATTTCATAATTAGGTAATTAATTAGCAACGGTTTATAATTAGAACTATAATATATCCATTCCAAACGTTTGACCAGAATACAATTATGTATTGTGTACATAGGCGAATCATACCACCAGTTTAAATCTCAATAGTCCTACGGGTAGACACCGAGGGGACATAGGTTCGATGCCCTACATATAAAAAGGTGTTTCATCCACGTCAAATCGTCGATATACGAAAACACGGAATAAAACTAACGTAACTACTTATTTTGGAACCAAAAACAATTCTCACCAAAAAGGTCTCGATATAAAAATAACACTTATAAATATGTAATCCAACACTTAATTATATTTTTGTGGGTGTAAATGTCTGTCTGTTCATTTAAAGCTTAGACCACAGAATATATAATACCTTAGAACTAAAAACAACAGTTTAACATTATATAATATCAAAGCGTCTGTGGCAAACTGGTTCAGTTGCTATGTCCATATTGAATGCCTTGAGTCATTGTTACTAATACTTGTAATAACTATTATTTATGTATAAAACCGCAAAAATAGAGTGTCTGTAAATTGGATATAGTTACCAAAGTATTGTTTCAAAATTGAGAACAAAACGAAGATCTAAAACTAATTTTTAATCGACTTCCAGAAAGGAGGTATTAATCGTATGCTCTTTTCTCTAAGTTTAAAATTCTCGCTTTTCTCCAAATCAACTACAACAATAGGATTTTTGTGTGATTTTTATATCGTCTAGTAAAATGATTTAAAAATCGTTCACTACACATTTTTTTATGTTCTCTCTTTTCTTCAATTAAAATCTTACTTGAATTTATTCGATATTTCTTTAGTAAAGATTTTTATAGATTGTTCTTGAAGAACTTAATTTTATGCAATAGCAATTATCTATATATAGTATATTATGTCTAAATAATACAGTCTGTTTGCAAAAACATTTTATGGAATATTTTAAAATATGCGTAACTATTGTAACCAACCTTTGTTTGAAATATATAATTGAACCAGCGTTTAATATTTATTATTGTGAGAGATTTATTAAATAAAAAGAAGAATATTATTCTTAAAACTTAATATAAATGAACTGACAAAGAAGTGTTATGAATAACTATCTTTTTATATTTTTTCTCAACTGTCACATGGAAAGATATTTGCCATAGAAAAGTCGACCTTTACATTGTGTATACAGAAATTAAAATTGAATGGCTGGTATAAGTACCATTATTGCCAGAGATTACTTGGCACGAGGCATATAAGAAAGATGAATGCGATTTGCAAATAATAGGATATAAGTCATACGCTGAAATTCCTTACAAATTACATTTGTCATCGTCTCTTTGTTTAGTTTCTAGAAAGAATAAAATATACTGAATAATATATTACATTTAGAATTTATAATAATTTATTTATTTTGCTATCATCCGCGAAAAACCGACGAACCCATGCGACAACGTCACCCAGGTCCGACAAAATACTCTCTACGTAGTTACTACTGCTCCGGTTTCGGGGTGAAACGTACGTAGAGAGTATTTTGTCGGACCTGGGTGACGTTGTCGCATGGGTTCGTCGGCTTTTCGCGGATGATAGCAAAATAAATAAATTATTATATATTCATGATGAACTTCCCCAAAGTAACGCCTGCTTCTATCCAACACTTTTAGAATTTCTACAACTTCATTTTGATCTTAACAGAATTGAAAACAGTAGTCTCGCTGGACATCTCGGATTTGAATTTTGGATCATTTAGATATGCTTAAATAATAAACTCTACCGAATTTGTATTAAAGTTTTGCTTTACTTTTCTCATATATCTATATGAAAAGTAAAGTAAAAATTTGCATTATCAAATTGAAATTAATATTACTTCTTGTCTATAACTAATAACTATGCGGTCACCTTTAATTAAATTCTATCTACTATCATATTTATAATCTATCGTACATCTCTTAAATTTCCATTAGTTTTCGTGATAAACTCTTTCCATTCCATTATGATTATGTTCATATTACACATAGAATGTTATTTCATAAACATTACATTATTGCATGTATGAGATTACATAATCTCAATCAATTTATTTTTACATGAGAATCAGAAGACAATGGATATTTATTAGATTCGATTGGTTCGAGATAAAATCTATTCTTTTATAACTATGAGACATCTTTAACGTCTAGCGGACGCGCCATGGTTTTACCCGCATAGTTCGTAGGAATACGGATATAAAATATGGCCTATGTTACTCACTGATAATGACATTTTAAATATAGAATAGTGGTTGAATGAAAGTGTAACATACTCAAATTACAATTTATAATATACGCATTGAAGTGGAGGTACTCAACAACGTGCAAGGTATACTCCCTTATGTATATCTGCCGCGCTCGAGTAACTGCAAAAATCCCCTCTTTGGCTCCCCTACTTTAAGTATGTACCTATGGATTATAAATTTTCCAATATTGTCAGATTATATTGTTAATCTATTCTGAGCCAATATTACTCAAATTATTTATTAACGTTTTATCACACAATACATAATAATACAATTAATTGTCCTTTATCATTATAGGCTATTGGGTTAGTGGAATTAATAATAATTCAAATCAATGAATGTGTGTGAAAGTAGCTCAAATAGTTTCGTACTTTGTAAATTAAAAAAAATACATATTATTTAAACGTTTTAAGCTAATTACAGATAGATTTTACATTTTCAGGTTACAAGGCGTTTAGGCCCGTGTTGTTTAGGTATGGATTAAAATTGTTTTTTTTTTGGAAAGTTAGTAAATTAAATATCAAAAGTTAGTGACAAGTTTGACGTCACCTTCACCTGACCTGAGTTCACAAAATACGCAACTTTAAAATCTCATTTCGCTAGAGCATGACGTTAATTATGTCATTGTTTTAAAATATTTTCAAGGTTTTTGACATTCGCTAACTGCCGTCTCGCGGTAATGAGCTATAAATTTTAATGAAAACAAGACGAAATATATTATTAACTACTATATTACTTCGGAATCACCTGTGTTACCGAGGAAATATTGGCTTAAAAGGCTCACCAATGAGAGGGCTCAGATTCGATCCCAATTAGGCTATTGTTGTATCCACCCCTAACACCGATTTTCCAATGAATTGGAGAGTAAAAAAAGTATTGGGGATATTTAAAAGATTTGGCACTTTGAACAACAAAAATCGACTGTGTCATTTCCTCCAGATTATAATTGTTCTAAAGTTATTATGCGCAACGTACGCGATTTCCTGATAAATTTAATATTTTATCGGGTAGCTTTTCCGTTATGGAGCAAAGGTTTGAAAAAGAAAATCTTGTGAAAAACCGCATGAGAATTCGATTATTAACTTGCGTTTGTTTACGCAAGTTAATAATCGAATTCTCATGCGGTAAAAAAAGGAGGGAGGTAGGTACATAAAAAAAGAGGGTTCGATCCCTGGCTGGGCTGATTATGGTTTTGTATAACTAACTTCTAACTAGTGTAAAAAAAGAATTCTTTTACTGCATAATCTAATCTATTGATATTAATGCTAGGTTCTGATCGTACCTACTTGCGTGCGATATCACTGTGCCATACCTATTCCGATTCTTTCTAAGATAACTTTCGTTAAGTGTCAAGTAGATCATCATCTAAATCTTGTCCTATCTCTATAATTTATGACGTCACATCTAATAATAATTTGTATATTATCGCTGTACTTTAAGATATCTTAAAGATAGTATGATTGGTAATGTAAACGAATTGATAATAGTTTACGTTTACTAAAAGCCCGTCACCCACTCTGAAATATAATTGATGGAACACTTGAAAAACCCTGACATTGACTAGTATTAACACTTTTGCAGTGGAATTTTGAGTGGAACTTTTTGTGACAGAGCTCTCGCAAAGTGTCAAAAACATTCTTATAAGTATAGCGTTATTCCTAGCTTAAGCGTTTTCTGTTCTGTGTATTTTTTTGGTATGAAAGGTAAAGTTGCCGGCAGAATTACAGGTAGGTTTATGATGAGGCTTTACACTTATGCTTCAGTATAGCTTTAAGATGCGTGCCACGAGCTTTTATCTTAAAGATAAAAAACATATTCTTGACTAAAAGCGGTATAAACGAATAAACGAAATATTGCTTTCTCTTTTGTCCCATTGCATCGAAAAGGAAGTGATATTTTTGGTTCCACCGTTATTGGTCGTCATTGTTGTAAACAATAGTTTTCCATTTAAAATCTTGTTCCATCCAAAGAGTTTTTTTTTTTTATTCTTTACAAGTTAGCCCTTGGCGGTACGTCTTTGCCGGTAGGGTGGTAACTAGCCACGGCCGAAGCCTCCCACCAGCCAGACCTGGACTAATTAAGAAAATCTCAATCTGCCCAGCCGGGGATCGAACCCAGGACCTCCGTTTTGTAAATCCACCGCGCATACCACTGCGCCACGGAAGCCGTCAAATAATAATCGGATAGTATGTTAGTATAATAATCGGATTTTATTCGTTACCTATTCCCTATGAGGGTTAAGTGTTATAAAGATATGACACATGAAGATTTCTAGCCTAGAAAAATCTTCAGCGAATTTTATTTCTCGGAAATTATAATGGCTTTGTTTTTCCGTAATGCAATGTAGATCGTAGAAAGTGGGTCGTGCTACGTCGGCTCCTGTTAAATCGGATTATAGGGAAATGGGTCGAAGCTCGCTGTATTTTATATTCCTGAGATAAAGGATTGGAGTTCGTCACATTGAGAGACGTAGTCATTTATTAAGAGTATATCAAAGGACGTTCTAACTTTTTTTTTCTTTTTGCAAATGTTACGTCTTTGGCGATTGAATAAGCTTGAGCTAGATTTCAATTAGATCGTTTACCCTTTTCAACTATTCTACGGTTAAAAGTCTTCCAGAAATTAATACTAATTTTATAAATCTGAAGAGTTTGTTTGTTTGTTTGAACGCGCTAATCTCAGGAACTACTGGTCCGATTTCAAAAATTCTTTCAGTTATAGATAGCCCATTTATCGAGGAAGGCTATATATTATCCACGTATTTTTACGGAAACGGGAATCACGCGGGTGAAACCACGCGGCGTCAGCTAGTGAGTGAATAATTGTGAGATTTTCACTAACTGTGAACCAACTTTGTAGAATATATGCAGAAGTACACAAGAGACAAAGATTAGTTGCAAGACTGATAGTTAGGAATAGGTCTTATTAAGTTTTATCGGAGATTAGAACTTTATTAGACTTTTCACAATTCGAAGCTGAGCAATCTTATCACATATTTAATTGGACATTTACTATTGATAACACGTGCGATTCTTTAATTAATATTTTTTTTTTCTGGCATTCTGTCTTTATACCTACCTACTTTGATAGCACATCAAAAGTGTGATCATCATTTCAATGCTTCCTTTTCATGGAAACGAAATAAGGAAATATATAAAGTAAAACTCAACATTTCTTTAAAAATAGTCTTTTTGAAAAGTCGTCCAGCAAAACGTCTGAACCCATTATGAAAATAATTTTACGGTGTCATAAAAAAAAAATGTTATTTATGTCTTCGTTCCAGGAAAGTGATGTCTGTGGTTATATTGGTTTCGGACTATTACGAGAACAAAGAACAAGCTGTAAGTAGGTACTTAGTAAAAAGGTTTTACAATCGGAGCGTGAAGCGGCGAATGCATGAAAGCATTCCCTACTTTTAGGGTTGCCACTATTGTTAAAAAAAAACAATAATAATTTCCCTTAATATATTATGGGAAAATAGTTAAAATGGTCAGGCAGTTTTAAGTTTTCACAATTTGAAAAAAAATTGTATACATTTAAGCCACTTAACCAAATCTTATCCATTTCTGAGAGGAGACTCGTGCTCAACAGTAAGCCGAATATGTGTTGTTAATGATGATGATGACGATAATTAAAATCTTGATGAATTTATTATAAACTTTATATACTTACAATGTCATTACAATTGACATATATAAGTATGGTAAAAAAAATATGAAAAAAGTATTAAAAAACATTATTAATCATGTAAATAATTCTCTACACTATTAATAATGCTTACATTAATATTATTAAAGTAAGCTCACGGAAGACTCATTATACTAGCCAATTTATTTAATAGTTGCAATAAATTATACAATTCGCCATTTAAATTATTATGACTGCGATTTATATTGTATGCGGTATAAATGTGTTCTGGCATCGAACAACTTTCGTTATTTTTATAGTTGGAAATAGTTGACAGAACAAGCAAAGTCCTCCTGAGGTAATGATGAAAACCATCACAGAACAACATTATAATAAAACCTTAAGAGATTTGTTGTAACACACTCCAAAAGAGTATGTATCACCAAATCTCTTAGCCGAGTCTATTTTTGTCTCTTGATTTCATAATTAAGTATACTCATTTAATGCACATTATATTTCCGAAGTTATTCTTCAAATAGTCCTTGACAATATTTATAAAGTACAACCAATATGAATATGCTCTCAAAATACTCCTTTATTCGAATAAATGCATAATAGATAAAGGGTAACCCTATCCATATGTATGTGGCAGCTTAGATGCATTAACCTTAACCTGAAAACTTGACAGCAGGTGTGTACATACACTAGACTATAGTGACCCAATTTTATGATACCCTGGTAGTTGTAGACTGAGATCATTTTGTTTGAGGGAGGGATTAGCTTAAAAATTTATGATACTAGTAAGTAGTAGATAATTCTGAAAACTTAGCCTGAAATTTTAACCATTATTATGATAATATTTAATTAATTAGGTTTAAATTTAGGTAATTTATGGAAAAATTTCTCTAGTAACAAATAAATTACCTCCAGAATAAGCTATTAGGAATCTCTGTGAGCAGTCAATAGATGAATACCTTAGCATTTCATGGATTTACGGTGCGGATACCAGGTCCATTGAGTCATAGAGTAAAACACCAAGCAGAACCTTGGACTTGTGACCAGGGTTTAGCGTTAAGAAGTTCATTTAGGACATGTTAACATTTCTCTTCTCCCTGCCCAGCCAAATATGGACACCCGGTCTAATATTGAACTTTACTGCAGTTCTAGTGAGGCTTTAAGTAGGTTTACATGTAAACAAATCTTTTTGGGGTTTTTTGAAAACACTTGTGATCTATATTAGAGTTATGTACTAGAGAAACATAAACAATTCAGTGGTTTTGATAACAAAACCAAAGGTTTTGTACGAACGCATGGGCATGCTTGATTGCGCATGCCTAAACAATAGCTCCTCCCTTAACAATAGCCATTGTGACACGCGGCATACCGTGATAGAGTTGTCGCGATCGGTGCGAATGTTTTACAAACATTTCTTACTAATACTGTTCGAATTACCTACTGATTGGTGATATTTTTAAACATACAGGATATGACGTTTAACAGATCCCGCGACTTCTTCCGCATGGAAAAACCTTACCCTTCTAAAAAGAACACCCTCACACAAAGTATATCCAATGGAATGAAACCTAAAGTCTGAAGTCTCGAAATTACAATCGTAAGCCAATAACAGCTTTTTGTAGCGTGTCTATAACAAAAATATTCTATTTTTAGTATAAGAAGTATCAATGAAATCGACAAATTATAACAGTAAAAAAATATACACGTCAATGATGCTAAGAATTAGATAACTTGCGGAAGACAGACAGTACGTATTACAGCAAAAAATCTTTTGATATACTTGTAGTACAGTTCTAACAGTAATTTGAACTACTCAAACCAAAACATTACACAATTAAATAAACAAAGCATAAATAAAATAAGTTACTAAAGAATTTTATAGCCCTTTTTAAAAGCATTTGAAACTGAAGAAAAAAATACCCGCTATCAAAAATATTGAACATTTTTCTTGATTAGTTTATGGGTAAAAAAGCCATCTTTTTAATAATTTGTAAAGAATCATGAATAAAAATGTACAACAAGATAGCACTAAAAACAAAATAATTGGCAATATAAAACATTTAAAATAATTAATCCGACAAGTTTAAAGTTGAAAGAATTTTTACGTTCTCATAATTTAATTGTATAACTATAAGGAAGATGAATAAAATTCTATGGTGTAGCGAGGCGATCTTAATCAAGCAAATAAAACACAGTGGATCGGTATGCCGGTATGTTTGTCGTCATACTGAGTCATGATACTTATCCTTAACTGACAAGAGACTAACTGATAAAATCGCTTTTTGCACAAGGATCAGTCCACTTTCAGTTTATTGAATACTAGCTGACGCCGCGCGGTTTCACCCTCGTGGTTCCCGTTCCCGTAAGAATATGGGGATAATATATAGCCTATAGCTTTCTTTGATAAATGGACTATCTAACACTGAAAGAATTTTTAAAATCGGACCAGTAGTTCCTAAAATTAGCGCGTTCAATCAAACAAACTCATCAGCTTTATAATATTAGTATAGAAATATTTTTCCGAAAATGTCGTCTATACAATGAAAAATATATTTATTTATAATCTTCTACGAATAACGAACGAATCCTAACAACACGATTTTGTTGGCGTTATTGGGTATCTAGCTTAGTATCTGTCAAAGGATAAAGTCAATCGAGGCAATTACAAAATTCCACAGCGTAACCATCAAACTAATTCGGTGACTTTCATTTACTCATAGCGGTTGAGTTAATAGTCCAACAGATGGTAAAACCACTCTTAACGTAGCCATACGTTACATGTAAGTTTAGGCGGATCGTCATTCCTCAGCCTCCTTTTTACGTGACACCTCCAATACCCGAGTGCCTACGTGGTTATTGCAAACATTAAAAACAATTACCTAGGTATTTCCCTCGTACTATCGACTTATGAATGGACTCGTAACAATTAATATTACTAATTATTATGAATGGGGACAAAACGTCCTGTTGTTTTTTAACAAGAAGAGCGTACAACTGACGTATTGTACGTATGACGTCACACTGCCTTGTTTACTTTATAGTCGCATTGAGGAGAATCCATTCACAAAAGTCATGTAGGATTTCGTGGTTAGTGGAAACAAAATAATTTATACATTTAGGCGCGAAGACGATGTAGGCATGAAGACTTCAATTATTATCTATATATATTTATAGATATACATAAAAGACATTGGCTTTTTTTATCAAATATTGTGACAGAAATTAGAAAACAAAATTATTACGAGTTTATTGTCTTTAAAGATAAATAACAGATGGGCTTTTTTATAAAATTACTTCGAAAACAAAATTTATTGCGGAATTTTCCTTTCGTTTAACATAATTGTTTAGGTTCACTGAATAGCGATGAGAAAAGGCATTTGAAAATTGGTAATGTCTGAGAAGAGAAATATCTAAAACTTAAAAAACCTTGCCTCAATTTATTTGATTACGGTATATGCATATTGTTATTTATCCGAGTATATTTGTAAGCAAATTAAATTCCGACGTAGATATATGACGATTTAAGCGTCATCCACATCAATTTAATCGTAATAGAACATGCTTAATTATTATTTTTCCTCATCTTACAAATTAAGTTGATTCTTTGAATGACGGAAGGCAATTACTTATGTATTGTTATCAATATTATAGTGGATTACATCATCATTTATCATATGCCATGGTTTGTTCTACATAAATACAAATAGGTAACTTTGTGCCTCTTTTTTTTTGTAATATTGCGTGTAATATAGCTTGATTCGGCATAGATTTTACATTGAAGAGTTTGTATGAATAAATGGAATATATGGAACAAACTATTAAGTATGGAATATATGGAACAAACTATTAAGTATATTGTTTTTTTATACTCACATTGGTATTTGTGTAGATAACTTTATATTTGGACAATAGATTTAGATAACTATTCTTATAAGTCGATTGGTTATACCAAGTATTTTAATTATATATATACAAATATCTTATGTCTAATCCTATAAAGTGATCTTGTGGTGATTTAACTACAATAGTCTATAGGTATTTTTCTATGAATAGCACAAAATAAGTGGTCTGTGGGAAGTGTATTTTTAAACAGATCCAATCATTGTTATAGAGTTACATTATTCATCATCGGTCACCGTGGAAGGTCGCTGGTTAGGACAAAGATGATTTGTATTCGAAATAGTTTGCTTGTAAAAAACGATGACAAAACATCAGTAGGTACATCAAGTTCAGTCAAACTGTGTTTATTTAAAACTGACGATATTTTCAGTATCAAATAAGATAATGTAATATCTTGTTAACACAAGATTTATTAATATTAACCATACTAAATACCATTAAATAGACCCGGGACTTCGTTCGCATGAAGTTTTCTTTCACTAACACTGCGGAAAGATGAATTATTTAGCGACATGTAAGTAATATAGCCTATGTGTTTTTCCATTATAATCTATATCTGTTGCATTCCAAATGTCAGATATATCGGTTCAGTAGTTGCGAGATAAAGGAGTAACAGATTCACTTTTAAAATAATAACAAAAACAATTGCATTATTGATAAAATTGATTTCGTTTCTGTGTCGTCTTGTGGATTCAGATACTACAGGTATCATATCTGTTTAAGTAAGTTAAGTACTGAATTGTGATGAAAATTATACTTCGCTAGTTCTTACAACACTTTATTCCACCTTTTTCAATTACATTACAAATTTACAAATTAAATAATAATATCTCTACTATTACACTATTTCGCCAAAACCACCTCTCTTCATCACACTTCCCCGAATAATCATCTTTTTTCTCCCTTCCTACACTGCTCACGCCACCAACCCCTCCAGTTCCTCGTTTTGCCGCCAAACGTTCCTATTGGTCTTACAATAAATGGCGCCTTTTGTAACAGCCAATCACATCGGACCTGTCATTTTCGTTTCACAGACTACAGATTTTATCCACAGAATAAAAATATAGAGAACAAAGACTACTTTTTTATAAAAATCATGACATGAATAACTACATGAATGCAAGCGACATTTAATCCCAACCTACAAATTGATGTGATTGATGTAAATTAATTATTTACGTCAACCAATTCTGCTTGTAATGTTGACAACTTGATGCAATCCCTAATTAGGTTTAAGGAAATACGTAGTATTTTGCCGGAACTCGTCAAATTAATTGTGAATAATTAACGACTGCGTTGAGAGGATATTGCTTCCTTGATAGCATTTAACCCTTTCCTTCCTTTCTATGGCCTTCACCTTTACAATAATTTATTTTTGGTTTATTCCAAAATTGTTCTACTACAGTATGGAATGGTGCAATATTGCGGTATGGTTATGCTTAGATTGCTATTACATTACTGAACTTGGTTTAATTTTCAACCTTATTAAAATTTAAACATTATGAATTTCAGTTAAAAATTTAATTTTTAGTAAAAATCTCATTACCGTCACCTTCTATATCCTTAACCCGCATTGCAGCAGCGTGGTGTGGTCTAAGCTCCATATCCCCTCTCCTATAAAAAGGTATAGGCCTGGCCCTTAAGGCGTTTACTGATCCGCATCATAAATATCGTATGCTAGCATCAAACGGATTTTTAAATTTAACTGTCGTCAAAAACAGTCATGATAATCATGAAGCCAAAAAATATCTTTAAAGTGTAATCAGGTAAAAGTAATTAACGCATGCGTCACAATAACCGCATCAATCAATAATGCATGCGTCAACGCAGCAACAGCATTGTTCTGCTGATCAATGTGATAGCAACGGATGGGCTTGCGGCCAGGAACAAGGTAGAGTCACCATTTCTGTGCTTCAACGATGAATTGAAACTTTTATCGTGGGCCTTGATCTTTGCATTGTTATTTTTAATTAAGGGGTAACTCACAACTTTTTTAATGAGATCTTCCGTTATTGCTATGCTCATGCGTCATTTAACTGACGTAAGGATATTATTTATTTATTGAATATAAAAATATATGCATATAATAAATAGAAAAATACTCTAATCATCATTCCAAGAAATCCTTAGCATCATATTGATTAAGGTATATGGTAGGTAAGACTGAATGACCTTGTTTATATTAAAAGAAAATAATACAGAAGAGCCCAGCCAATTTTGTAAATCATTTTGTAATTGTATAACTAACTAATGCTGCCAAATGTTCTTGTATTATAAACAATTTCTAAATTTTTCATACTTACGTTCCATCAGAGAGATTGTAACAGCCCATTAACGCAACTGTTTAAATACATCACGAGTGAGAAATCACAGTAATTAAATAGATAACGGAAACGCTAAAAACAAATTCAAAGCCACCAGAAGTACCACATAATACGGCCTCGGACACCACAAACGTTAGCAATGTAGCCTTTGAAGCACCATTTAAAGAGACCTCCAAATGTTTAGACATCGTTAAATACAAAAGGACGGTCAGAGACACCGTCGAGACCAATTTCGCACTAATGTAATGACCCATTACAAAAAACCAGCTCCGGCCCACGGCTTTGCTCGCACAGTCATCGCATAACGACAGCCCATGTGAAGAGCGAATGTAAAAAAATATACTAATGACAATGTTCCAAATTTTGATATAAAACTGCCAGTTAAATAAATATTTACAATGAAATATAGTCTAAAGCTACTTTTATTAGAAGAAAACTTTTTGTACCTAATGAAGATCAGAGAAATACTTGCATGAGCCGAATTCAAAAATAAAATAAAAATAAAGATTTAAGAGACAGATGAAGAAATCTTGTAAGCGGATATAAACAGTTAGATTAATTTAAAAGTTGGAACGGTATCGTGGAGATCAGATTTTGTTTTGGGTCCTAGCCAGATTGTAATAAGTAAGAACAGAAAAATAATTTCGAAATTTTTCCGCAATCTTAAGTAGCATAATACGTCTCATATTTCTGTGCAAAAACAGTGCCAACATTTTCAAAGTAAAGTAAACTATTAGCTATGTATATTCGTGGCACAGGAATAGACAGGATTTAAATTATTTTAGTGTGTGTTATTTAACTACAATGTAACATTAAATACACGTGTTAAAAGTGATCAATCAAATAGGAGATTCAACTGTCAAATCTAAATCGTTATACCATCTGTATGATTTAGGAGGATTTAAAGTACAGGAAGTAGGTACTATAAACTAAATAAGAATTCACAATACCATTTTTGTAATCACGTCTCGTGTAACGGTTGAAACATGTTGAACAAGTATGATTTTTGCTCAAAAAAGTTGAATTAACTTTCCTTTAATTTTTGTCATTGTGCCATGTATGTACTCTTTTTATGGACCTTGCAGAATATTTTTTGGCAACCATAGATAAATCATGAGTAACTTTTAAAGATAAATATGTTACGAAGTCAAAAGTCGTTCGTAATCAGCCCTTGGCCCTGATTCTATATGACATTGTCGCAACTAAGCGTGCAATTAAAATTGTGATGTAATTTTAGTATAAAATTACGATTTTGACAAAAGTAGTTATTTTTAAAAACTGTATATTATTTTATAAAAATATAGTTTAAATTTATTACAAGTTGTTGAAGTAGTCTGTAATCATTTTCGTAATACACAATTATGTAACTTTACAAAGAATCCAATTTTGGTTAAATACTATATATTTATTCAGTCAATAACCCTTACACGAATTTATTATAATAGCAGCAAAAACATTAAACCAAACCCGTACCGTATAATGTGCCAATTATCAATACAATAGCCTCCATTATTCTTTGCCTGATTAATAATAATGAAGATTAGTCGTCTATCGTAAGTGTAGTAGACTTTAACATACATCCGTTTAACTATTCAATTTTGAATTTAGTTATAGCATTGAGAATTATTTTTAATAAATTTTCAAAATAACAAGACTACGGCAAGATAATAAGAACAGTCAACCTTTTAGTAGTTTTAATTATAGATATATTTTTAACCGCATTACTTTTACTGCCATTCGGTGGTAGCCTAATTAATGCCATTTACATTTTATGGAACGTTTCCAAGTAAGGTTTCAAGTAAATGAACTTGTAATCGTAAACAAATAAATGGAAAATGACTACATTTGTAATTTAATTATCTGGTTTATCGTTTATATGAGTTTCATCAATAATATTACTGTTTTCTATTATTAAATAACTTCTTTACTCTTTTTAAATATTTTCAATTTGTTAGTGTAAAACAGATGAGCCAATATTAGAATTTATTATAATTATAAATTTTAACACAGTGTCGAAAGCATTTCTAAATTCAAAAGTGAAAAATTTAACCATTTCAAGCGTTGAACGAAATTTATAAAAAAGCTTATAATTTTCCAGGTATCTTTTTTAAATTGGCATTTAAAGTTGTATTTTTATTGCATTGTAATTGATGATTACCGCTTTAAGCATACAAACCTAAACAAACGCTTTAATCGTGATTATATACTTTTGCAGTAAGGATAATATAAATATGTCTAATGATTTAAAACTTCTTTAATATTATACCTACAAAAAATACTTGCAGATATAATTAAACAAATAAAGATACTCAGTCTTAGGAGGATCAAAATATATTAAAAAAGTAATTGCTTTTTTTATTCAACGAGATAGCTGATATCTAATTATGAGTGACGAAGCAGTCTAAGATTTAAAAGTGTTTATTCAACTTATACCTCTAACTGGTTCTTATCAAATCGGAATTTTATGTTTTTACGGTGAGAGTAGCTTAGATAATATAAGGAGGTACGTAATAGATAGGTATATAAAGAAGATCGATCTGCGTAAGAAATAATAATAATAAATTACGAATCAAGCCTAGATACTCTCATTTGTGTCGCAATGCATATACAATTGAGCTAGAAGTCGCTAGTTTTATAGTAGCTAATAAATGATTAATCTAACGATAAGGATTTTCCTCACAAAAACATTCCTTTACATTATTTTAAAGGATATCTACGTAGTGATCGCACGCGTCAATACCATAGATAAAATTAGTTACTGGAACTAGAATTCTTACGAAGTACTTGTTTACATGGTCATTTCCACCGTTGAGTCATAAGCAGAAGTCTTAAGTTCTACTGTTGTACAATTTGCGGTTAATTATTTATGTACAACATGGTAATTAATGAGGAAAATTACAGATGATATGATAAATAGGCAATTCAAGTTAATATTTAATTAAAATTTTTAGTAATCAATTTTTTATGTTCTTCCCCGCAAATTAGGTTAACAGGTTTTTTGTTGTTGTTATTAGTTGTCATTTTCTAATAATAAAAATGCTTGTAACTTTGTCAGTGTTTCTCTAAGTTACTTTATATATTAAATATCATATTTGTATAAATAATGTTTTCGTATAGGTATAATAATAATAATAATAATAATAAAGCCTTTTATTTCCACATAAATTTACATTTCAAACGTTTGTTAGGTGTGTTAGTTTAAATTATAATTATATCTATATATTAATTCTAATGTTAGTATGGTTAGTTATCTTCTTGTGATGTGGATCCCGTTTGGGTGAAGGCCTCCTCTTTCTTCTTCCAGTAATCTCTATCTTTTGCGAGAGACATCCATTCTCGCCCTGTTTTGATAATGATGTCATCAGCCCACCTTTTAGTTGGTCTGCCGACGCTTCTCTTTCCAGGTGGACCTTTCCAGTTTGTGACTTTTATGGTCCATCTACTGTCTTTAATTCTTGATATATGCCCAGCCCATTGCCATTTCAATTTTAGAGCCTGTGTCACAGCGTCAGTGATTTTTGTTTTTTGTCGGATAATTTCTGCCCTTATTTTTTGAATTTTCCTTAGTTTTAGTATACTTCTTTCAATCGACCTTTGTGTTGTTCTTAGCTTAGTTTTCACTGTATGCGTGAAAGCCCATGTCTGACATCCATACAATAAGCTGGGCAAAAGACAAGTGTCAATTACAATTTTTTTCATATCTGTAGTATAATTACCTTTTAAAATTTCCTTCAAGGACCAGAATTTGTTCCAGGTTATTTTACACCTTCTTTCCACTTCTTCTTCGTTATTTGTTGTGCTGAAAGATACTTGTTTACCCAGGTATATATATTTATCCACATATTCTATGTAGTTGCCATATATGTTTATAGGAATTTTTTGGCTATTTGTCATTATTTTTGTTTTGGAAGCATTCATCTCAAGTCCAACTCTAGCACTTTCTTTAACCAGTGACTGTATCATAGTTCCTAATTCTCTCGATGTTTCGGAGAGTATAACAATGTCGTCCGCGAATCTCAAGTGGCTCAGATAGGCACCGCCCACATATAATCCCTTCATTTTCCAGTCTAGATGTTTGAAGATATTCTCCAGGACAGCGATAAAGAGTTTTGGTGACAGAGGATCACCTTGCCTTACTCCCCTTTCTATTCTTATTTCTTCTCCTCTGGTTTCGAGTTTAACTCTGCTTGTGGCGTTGTTATATATATACTTCAGGATATTTATATACTTTCTGTTAATGTCCAGTGATGATAATGTGTCCCAAATAGAATTATGGCTTATACTATCGAATGCCTTACTATAGTCTATAAAGGCTATGTAAAGTGGCCACCTAAACTCTTTGTACTTCTCTATCACTTGTCCTAGGGAATGTAGATGGTCAGTCGTACTATAACCTGATCGAAATCCTGCCTGTTCTATTGGTTGTGTTTCGTCAATCTGTACTGATATTCTTTTTAGGATTATCGATGCAAAAAGCTTATATAAACATGCCAATAGACTTATGGGTCTGTAGTTGCCGACATCATGCGGATTGCCTTTTTTATATAACAGAATTATATCAGATGTGCACCACTGTTTTGGAACAGATTCCGTTTCTAATATAAGGTTAAATAGTCGTGTGAAGTGATTTATCAGAATAGGTGCAGCATGTTTCAGCATTTCATTATTGATTCTATCAGGACCTGAGCTTTTTGCACTTTTTAGTAGTTTAATGTGTTCATATACTTCGTTTGCCTCTATTGTGGAAATACTATCTGTGTTAGGAATACAATTTGACAACTCTTGAACGTTGTCCTCTAGGTCCCTTTTCTCATACAGTTCTCTAAAGAAATTAGTTGCCTGATCTATTATGTCTTTTCTACATTTTGTTTCTTCCGAATTTGTTTCTAATTTTTGAATCCATTGTTTATGTAAGCTCAGCTCCTTGAATGCTCTCTTTGTGCTCCTGAACTTAGTTATGTTTTGTGTAATGATGTTCTGTCTATGAATTTTGTAGTCTTTTTTTATTTCTTTGTTTGTTTGCTTAAATAGTCGTGCAAGTTCCATTTTTGTCTCTTTAGTTTTATTTTTTGTCCATATAAGTTCAGTGCGTCTTTTTATTAATGATACAGTGCTGTCACTAAATATTTTATATTTCTTCTTTCTCTTTTCGGTCATTTTTAAAGTTGCACATGATGTTAGTGCTTTTTCTAGAGAGTCATAGTAGTCTTGTACATTCAGAGTTTTTTCTAGTTTTTCTTCAAATTTGTAAGTTTCAAGTTTATTTATGTATGCATTAATATCAAATTGTGTAAGTAAGGCATTTGGAGTTGATTTGAAATCCCTTCTGCTTATTTTCGGAAAACGTAGGCTTACTGTAGCTCTTAAGAGTCTATGATCAGAAGAATAGTTCATTTTATTCAGTATCTCGAAGTTCGTTATTAATTTTGAATTGTTAGTCATAATGAAGTCAATTTCGTTCCTGTATTTGTGATCTGGGGATTCCCAAGTCCATTTTTTGCTTGTTTTCTTTTTAAAATATGTGTTCATTATCGCCAATCTGTATTCAAAGGCATATTCTAGTAATCTCGTGCCTCTTTCGTTTCTTTCTCCGTAACCGTATTTCCCCATAATAGGGTACTCCTCAGTTTTAGGCTGCCCTATTTTGGCATTAAAGTCGCCAATTACTAGAACTTTTTCATCAGCTAGTTCGTGTGCTTTTCTAAGATCATTGTACAGTTTTTGAATTTCTTCTTCATTTGAGTTTTCTGTAGGTGCATAAACTTGGATAACCGATAAGTTAAGGTCTTCAAACTTCAGTTGCAATAATGCTACTCTTTCTGAGATGCCAATGAAGTTGGTTATGTGGTCTTTCAGAGATTTTTTTATCATGAACCCCACCCCATATAATCCTTTAGTTTGTCCAATATAGCATAAAATACAATCATCGTACTCTTCGATATTACAACCCATTCTTCTTACTTCCGAGAGTCCTATTATATCGTAATTTACTTTTTCCAATGCATATGTTAATTCCAGGTATTTTTCGGTTGATGACAGAGATCTTATATTGTATGTACAAATTTTTAAACTATTCTCTTTTAGCTTCTTAGTTTTATTTTTGGAAAGAGGGTAATGGTCTACTTTCCCACGAGGACCAGTCGGCTTGGGAAATGGTTTAATTTTGTTAGTGGATTGCTGTTTATTTATATTATTTGTTTTGTTCCGGTGGCTGATGACATTATCCTATGAGCTGCGTTCGGATGTTAGTGTAGATGATGTCAGGGAGTTACTTCTACCTCTCATTATGTCGAACGCATTCACTCTGTTTGTTTTTGTTTTTGAGGTTATATGTTGTTTTCTTGGCAGTTGTAAGTTGTTGTTTGGTGAGTTAGATTCCTGTCTTTTACGTTTTTCTACATTTGATGTTCCTTCACCTTCCTTGATAATAAGCTTATCATACTTTATGATCGCCCAATTGCCTTTATTTCTTTCTTCTATTAATTCTGTTTGCAGTTCTCTTCTTTTTAACAGAACTTCCTTGGGGAAGTCCTCTGAAATATATCCATCTTTAAGTTTCTTTCTGTTTAATATTATTTCATTTTTCTTCCAACCATTTACAAATGATATGATAATTGGTCTTACTCTTGTATCTTTGATGTCTTTTTTCCCTATTCGGTGTATGTTGTCGATATCTCTATTTTCCAGTGAAATGTTGAGATCATTTTTTATTTTTTCTACTGTTACAGTCATGAGTTCTCTAGACGTTTTCTCATTTTCCTGAAGACCGTGAATGATGATATTATTTTTCCTCTTAAATTTTTCAAAGTTTGCGATTTTTTCCTTCAAATTACTGTTTTCTGCTTTGAGTTCTTTTATGTCAGTTAACAACGGAAATATCTTCTCATCCATCTTTGATATAATTTCTTTTGTTTGGTTGGCCATTTCTATTTTCATTTTTTCAAAAAGATCTTGAATTAGATTTGCATTTTCCATGATGAAATTACTACGTGGAACGGAACGTAAGAATCTCTCGCCGATAGCTTTAAATATCTTTTATAGTAGATAAATAAATAAATAAATAATTCCACTTTCTCTTTTGTTGTTTTCGTATTTGACGAAATGACGAATGTTAACTGTACGTCTATTATTTTCTTTGTCTACGAATCACCGTGGAGCACTTACTATTATTATCTGTCCAATATGTTGAATGTGGTAATGTTGGCCACAAAAGGGCTAGAACTCAGAGCCGGAAACTTGGTAAATGGTTATGTTGGTCATACGTTTCTGTCAGACAACTTCAATTGTTTATGGTTTATTATGACAGTTTAATAATGGCCGATAACCTCCAATTGTATAATTTGTTGTAATTCAAACTTCGTTTCTGTACTTTTAGCACTAATTTCACTCAGATTTCACTTCGTATGAGTACTTCGTTACTTTATTCTCAAGTTGCGAGTGTTATTGTGGAAATTTCGTAAGTATTTACACTGATGTTAAATTAAAAACTGAGAGAAAAAATAGCAAAGTGTCACTTGTTTGCACTGCCGACCGGAAGTAATCGTATAGGTATACTACTATAATTTTAGATTTGTATTGAATTGGTCTTTCGAAATTCCAATATTTTGTTAAAGAATATAGTTTTCAATGTCAATTATAAAATTATACGTAATATTTATAGTGTTGCAAAATTGGCTGAGGTCTTTTAAAAAGGTTAACAGAATTTACATCTAGTCCATGTTATTAGGAGAAAGTCAAGGTTTCGTAAAAAAACATCAATTAATATTGTTGTTCTACTTAAACGGGGCTTTCCCAACCTTGTCGGTTTATTTTTACACCAACTACGAGTAGTGCGAAACTCATAAACCCGGCTTTGTGTATAATAATCTTAAATATTGACATGTTACTCGTATATCTTCGTAATATTAACGCTGACATGATTAAATTTATTGTTGTAAACAGTACAACCTTCTGTTTTTACGTCTCATTAATATTCCTAATTAACTAAGAAACTTGAGTTTACGAAAATGTTATAGAAAGGAACCAAGACACGGCATTGAAAATTGGACGTTCTGAATCACCGTCAATATAATTTACGAGAGGAAGTTACTGAGTTTTATTTTCAATTTACAACGCACCTATTTGACATACTTTGCCAGAGTTATAACGTTGTGTGATTCTTCAATTTTTTTATAGTTTCGTATAATTTCGTGGTGTGAATTCATCGTCAACTTCCTTAATGAGTTGCCAGAATGTAGACAAACATTGGAAATTTATGAATAAGCAATGATCTTTAAAAGTTGAAACGAAATAACCACGCTTACTTGCAACTCCGTGGGAGATTAATTGTAATTGTCCTCGACATAGTTTTGCAAAAAACCGCCTTGCATTTTGTATGGCGGGTTATTATTTGTCAATGTTGTCATTACTAAAAAAATACATATTTTTAATGTTAATTTGTTGTTTTATCATACAGATAAATTATGATTAATTAATAAAATAGTTTGTGTTTCTAATTTTATATTGTTGTAAAGGTTAACCTAAAGATCAATTATTTTCTATACTTTTAAGACATAGGTTACAATGACTTTTAATGTTTTAGTTTATTTTTTATTGTCGTTTATTGTTATTGATATATGTATTTAGATCCACAAGTTACACAATTTCATGTTTCAAGGTGTCATTTGATTAGATAAAACATTACATGCTAGGCAACAGATTTATTCATCTATTCAGCCTATGATTCCGCCTATATAAAGGTGATATATGCACGTTGCATATATGCGATTTTAAATGTATTGATTTGTTTTTCAAATATATCTCCTGTGCTCGAAGGTCTTGGGATTGGCAATGTCATCATATCAATCACAAGGGCAATTTATTCCTGAATGTGCTAATGTGGAACATTCTGGTCGATTACATTATCGGAGTTACTATGGAGTTATTATAACCAGCTATGATCTAACTTGCACAAGTATTTTGAGTAAAAAAATTATCATATATTTTAACTAGCAGATGCGGTTTTGCGTTAAATTCAGTTTTTCACAAATCTCGCAGATGCCATCGATTTTTAGGAGAAAAAGTAGTCTTTGTTCTTCTCCAAGGTCCACGCTATTTAAAATTGTATCAAAAATATTCAAATTTAGTTTAGCGTTTTAGGCGTCAGATTTTAACAGTGAGACGGACAGGCGAACTTTTGTATTTCTATTTTAAGGCATTAATTTAATGTGAAATTTGACTATGTTTGAGTTAAAAAAATAAGAGTGGTAAAACTCTTAAGAGATTGATAGAAGTGACAGCTTGTTAATTTGAAAGTTTTCTATGTATAAATCACACTCTACGCCGCTGGTGTTTGTAGCTCTACACTCCAAAGGTTAAGTTTATTTGTTTCAGTTTTCAGAACAACCTTACCTTGGAGCTGTGATATAAAAACACATTGGGATTTATAATAAATTCGTATGATATTTTTAAACATTCAAAAATTTACACTAAACTTCCGACATGGTTTTGTAATTCAATTAAATTTCCTTATATTCGTTAATTAACCTCAGGAAATACGATAAAAATTGGAATTTTGGTCATAGATGCGTAAACATTGATAGTGTAAATTACATCCGGTCGCATTTTTCCGTATGATTAGCTAATCCCAAAAAATATTTTTTAACCTAATTTTTATGATTAATTAATAAAAAGAGAAAGGTTTTGTCTGTCAAGCAGATATCATCAAACTAAATCTACAACAATTACAAAAAATTTAAGCAAAATTACTAAAAACATTATATTTTCTTTTTCTAAATTAGTTATTATTTTTTATTAATTAAAATTAAAATTAAATATAATTAGAAAATTGAAGGAAAATTTAAAGGTTATTACAGCTACTGTGCCCTATATTCTTATCACTGACACCAATTACCTAATTACGGCACTAGCATTATACAAGTCATTGTTTAGATTCATTTACTCTACTGGCACGGTTTAAAATTAAACGGTTTTCTGCTAAGGAATAATTGAGAGAAGACAAATTGTTGTATATATTGGTTTATGCCTAGCGGACCTACATTGCCGACAATTTACTGTTATTTAGTTACACACATCATCTGTCCTGAGTAGTTTATATTGCGGCTTGGCAAAAATTACTTCATCTTGTGGCAGATTTACGAAACTTCACGGTCAACATCGAATTATGACACAGTACGGTTATTTTATTTGTTTTATATGATTATTTCTATATTTCTGGCTTTCGTGACATGCACGCCTTCCGAGGACAACATTCGTAATTGAGACCGGAATAGTAAATAGTACGTGAACAGTTAGAACTCGGTCACGCTGCAAGACTTTAAGAAAGTCCTTCGCACGGTCAAATGTTCATAATCTACCGGCACATCGGACTTGCGACACCCGACTACAGGACAATGAAACGTCTTACGCAAGAAAATAGACCTTATTTCCCGCTGCGAGAAAGTAATAAAGGTGTGGCGACAAATGCCCTCACCGTCCGACAAAGGTCGTGGCGGCTAATCGCCGTACACTCTCGTTAGCTCCATGAAATTACGGCCTCTATTTTCGGTGTGTTACAGGTTCAGGCGAGAAAAGTTTGTAAACATGCCAGTTAACATATGTTTCAAAATAAGAATTACTACCGATTTCACAGTTTGGTTCCCAACACACATCGTCATTAGCAATTAACTACCCGAGTATGTCAGACATACGCATAATATTTCACAATAACTCCACCATAAACTCGAAACGGTTTTAGAACTAAACGTTCACGACCTCGTTGCGTTGTTATTCGCCGGTTCTAACCAAAGTTTTCCTTTGTTCTAGGTTCGTCATTAACCTACTGGCGACGAATTTGGTGACGACCTCCCTGCTCGCGCCCGCGCTGTTCGGCGAGCACTCGGCGAGGGAGGTGCGCGGCTGGGTGGAGGCGGGGGACGCGGCGGCGGCGGCCTGCAGCCTGGCGGCGCTGCTGGCCGTCACGCTCATCGCGCTGGACCAGCACCACGCGGTGACCGACCCCCTGCGCTGCCACGCGCGCCTGCTGCAGCGCCGGCCCGCCTCGTTGTGCGCGCTCACGTGGCTTGCCGCGCTCGTCGCCGCCGCCGGCCGCGCCGCCGTCGCCGTCTGCCGCCATCACTACCCGCAGGAGCCCGCCGTGCGCGCAGCTGAAATAGCGTACTACGCCGTGTACCTCGTCGCCGGCGTGCTCGCGCCCGTGAGCATCGTCTGCGTCATGTACGCGAGGATTTACCGCGCGGCGCGCTCGTCCGGCCTGCGGGCGCGCGCGCACGGCGCCAGCGCCATGCAGCTCCACGAGCCTCAGATAATTCTGCCCGACCTGATAGAGGAGGAGGGGCTCACTTTGAAAATCGACATACCCGACAACGCCGCAGAGAGCGAACCCAAGTTCGGCCCGTTCCTGTTGCCTCCGGAGCGGCCGGTGCGTTGCCCGTCTGTCGCGAGCTTGAGAAACGCGCGAAGAGAGGGCAAGTCTACCGAGGACGTCCGGCGAGGTCTGCCGGCGGTCAGCTCTGCGCCGACGTTGGCGGCGCCCCTTCTAGTACCTCAGACGACTCTGCCTTCCAACGGCGGATCTAGGATAACGTCGATCCGCTGCCGCATTTCGAACGCCTCGCTGTTTCGGTACAGAGAAGAATCTCGTGCGGCCAGAGTCGGATTGATTACCGGTGCGCTAGTGTCGCTGCACGTGCCGCACGCGGTGACGGCGCTGGTGTCGGCCGCGCTGCCGGGGCTGGCGGACGGCGCGAGGACGCCGGCGCTGGCGTTGTTGTTGCTCGCTTCGGCGGCGTCGCCGTTCCTGTTCGCGCTGCGCTCGCGGCGGGTGCAGCGGGAGGCGAGGCGGCTGCTGCTGCCAGAAAAGAGTGCGTGGGACCGGCCGTCGCGCGCGGCGAGCGCGGCGGCGGCGGACGGGCAGCGCGCGCGCGCGGCGCTCGACCTGCTGCGCACGCTGTCGCCGCCGGAGGGCGCGGGCTGCGCGGCGGACGCGGGGGGCGCGGAGTGCCGCAGCTCCTTCAGCTCCGGGGGCAGCACGCAGATGTCCACCGCGTCGGAGGAGTGACCCCCCGCGCGGGTGCGCTTCGCCGCGCGACCCCCCGTGCGACCCACCGCGCGACCCACCGCTCTACTCATCTGTGATACTAGGATAAGACGACCCGCGCTCGGCGCGAACGTTAGACTGATTTAGCGTAAGATAATTTATTATTGTGTCGATGTACCTTTCCGCTGAGCGGACAACTTTTATTACCTGATGTGAAATACGTGAATGTATTAAAATATTTGTATTCAAATCATGAATTGTGGTTTAATTTCACCGTCACCCCTTCTGCAATTACGAAGAAGATAGAGCAAGCCGCAGTTACACAACACAAGCGGAAATTGCTCGCCATTAAACACTTTGTTACGAAAATAACTATTTCATGACTGCTTGCACATACATTTTCATAACCGTAGATAATTTATATTTAAGTGTCTCTTATTAAGCAGTGGCTAATATAAAGAAAATAAATCAAAAGTTACTTTCGTAAATTACTAATGATAATGGGATTTTTCTTAACCATAAGTTTAATTAACAAGTTTCTGAAAGTTATTTAGGTACGGTAGATACCTAAATTACTTTCAGAAGCTTGTAATTGAGTTTTCACTTACATTTATCTAGCAATTAGGTATGTCCTAATGTATGTGCATAAGTCTCAACTGAGTATAGTCAAAACTAATAGTTTATTGTGCACACGTCTTTTATGATATACTACAACCACTTCTTTCAAAAGTAAAAATTATATAATACGTAGTCACGACAAGTTACAAATACAAGTTTCAAATGCTACTATACGTATTTGCCTACTATCTAAAAGATATAAACGAAACCTATTGGAAATAGGAGAATTCTGGATACTATCGAAATTTACTAGTACTACAGCAAAATGTTTCCGATAACGGAAAGAACTTCGATGGAGCCGGGAGGAGCCAGATCTTCGGGGCTGGTGATCGCTGACTGCGAGTAATACTTATTATAATAGTAGGTATTACTTGATGGAACAAAGAATTCAGTTCAAACAGACCAGGGCCACGTCGATTCTGTTCTACAAACGCTAACGCTTCGAAAACTAGAAAAATGTATGGAAATGACAGATTCAATCGACAACTTGATCACGTGACCTGTCGATAGCAAATGTCATTCCTATACATTTTTGAAATTTCGAAGCGTTTCTTTGAACCGATTTTGAAAATTTTCTCTTACCAGGTGAAAGATACTTTATTTGGGAGTGTCAATGGCTATATTTTATCCCAGTTTTCTCACGGGCACGGGGCATCGGCTAATCTATACTAATATTATAAAACTGAAGAGTTTGTTTGTTTGTTTGTTTGATTGAACGCGCTAATCTCGGGAACTACTGGTCAGATTTGAAAAACTCTTTCAGTGTTAGATAGCCCATTTATCGAGGAAGGCTATAGACTATATATTATCCCCGTATTCCTACGGGAACAGGAACCACGCGGGTGAAACCGCGCGGCGTCAGCTAGTCTATACTAAAACTGAAGAGTATGTTTATTTGTTTGAACGCGCTAATCTCAGGGACTACTACTCCGATTTGAAAAATTCTTTCAGTGTTAGATAGCCCATTTATCGAGGAAGGCTATAAGCTATATATTATCCCCGTATTCCTACGCAAACGGGAACCACGCGGCTGAAACCGTGCGGCGTCAGCAATAGGCTGATAAAGGTGAATCACATTGCTTCTATAGTCAGTAGTCATGCTGAAGCTGTTATGGTAACAGTAGAATGGCAGATAAAAACAAATAGAACAGTCATGCCTTATCAAATCAATCCATCATAAATGTCTTGTAATTCATTGATTATCTTTTGAATATTACTGAGAATAAGATAAAAATATAGACGGTGCAATTATAAATGATGATTATTTTTTCCCAAAGGGCAACTACTAAGTTTCTGCTTCTCAGTAGGTAGATTTTGAACTCTTATCCCCAAGTAGAGACATTAATTTACAAGCAGATAGCCTACCTTCTTGGAAAGTCGCTGTCGAGAAGACAATATTAAAATCGGAAGTAAATTTATAACGATGGACCCCAATGGCCAAGTCTGTCAGGTAAATTAATTTCGGTATTTCCTATAGAATAATTTTGAAAAAGCAGATTTTTGCGAAATGGCGAACTGTCACATTTATAAATTCCCGAGCATGTGTTGAGATGCTAGGTAAAAATAAAATCCATAGACTTAACTTAAGTAGGCTTTAACCGCTGAATGGTTCAAGACTGTGGTATTTAGAAGACCCAATGTCCAGTAGACGTCCATCGGCTAATGACAATGATGACAACGCTTAGGTAATATAGATAGCGCGTTATTAACTGAGTAAGTACTGAGTAACTGGGCAGTGTGGTAGGTGGAAGTTCCAAACCCCCGCTCTTTTCATGAGGGGGCCTGGTTTTGTAGTAGGCCATTTAAATTGATTATACTAGTATTTTATGCCGACTCAGCTAACCACTAAGCACATGAGTGTTTCGTCTATCATTTTTACCATCATCTTTGAAAATATGTAAGAAGGAAATCAGTTCTACTGTCGAGTCGATATACGATAATTTATCGACAAAACCATCGACTTTCTGGAACTAGTGGATATCGAACTCTTTTGTTATCGATGAAATATAAGCCACATTACGAGCAAGCATGTCTGACCTGTTACAAAGTGTTATTAACTCAAAACCTGTCCGATACAATAATTGATACTTTATAGATGACTAGTGGACGTCCGTGACTTAGTTCTGCGTATATAAAGGCAATCAACCGATATTCGGCTCACTGCTGAGCTCGAGTCTCCTCTCAGAATTTCAGGGTTAGGCCACCACGCTGGCCCAATGCGGATTGGCAGACTCCACACACGCAGAGAATTAAGAAAACTCTCTGGTATGCAGGTTTCCTCTCGATGTTTTCCTTCACCGTTTGAGACACGTGATATTTAATTTCTTAAAATGCACACAAGTGAAACTTTGGAGGTGCGCCTAACCCCTCTCATTCTCAGAGGAGATTCGTGCTCAACCACTGTTCGGCTCACTGTACTAGACGAATATGGGTTGTTAATAATGATGATGCTAAAAACTTTTTGTAATGGTTTAAAGTTTCTATCCACTAGACTAGACCAACGGAACAGTAAGACATAATGCAAGTAAGAATGTAATAATCATAGCATTATGTTGCGAGTACAACTCATAAGCAAGTTTATCTAGAACGGCAACAGGTATTTCACTTTCGTTGTTCTCGTGTTATGTAAACAATTAGTACAACTTATACAATGTTCATTATCGCGCTACTGTTAGCGACTGCCTCGTTGGTTCAGTGGTGTGTCCTGGGTTCTAGTCTGGGTTGGGATGACACCATTATAATATCATCATTAACAGCTGACAGACGTCCACTGCTGGACATAGGCCTCTTGCATGGACTTTACGGTAAACAAAATGGTTTCGAACCGCCAGCATCCAGCCGCAGCGGCTCCCTGCAACCCGTTTCATATCCTCTAGGGGGGTCGACCCCCCACTAGTTGGACCGATTAACACACTAACACTGCGCTTTCAGGTGCGGGGTCCATTCCCGCATTTTTTTTGTTTTTTTATTTAAGTTAGCCCTTGACTACACTCTCACCTGATGGTAAATGATGATGCAATCTAAGATGGAAGCGGGCTAACTTGTTAGGAGGAGGATGAAAATCCACCCCCCTTTCGGTTTCTACTTGACATCGTACCGGAACGTTAAATCGCTTGGCATATGTCTTTGTCGGTAGGGTGGTAATTTCCACCAGCACCTTAAGACTCCAACGTCCATCGGATCTTCAAACTATGTGCCCTGCCACTTCAGCTTCGCGATTCGCTCCATAACATCTTATAACGGTCGTTGTTTAATTGTAAATTATCACCCTAAACCCGCCAACTCGCATTGTAGCAGCGTGGTGGTTTTATGCTCCATATACCATCTCCTCTAAGATGATATGCCTGGCCCTTAAGTGGATCGTTAAAATAGGTTAATAATTATAGGTTCCTATAGTCAGATCGGGTAGGTATTTTAAACAATGTAAATAAACAAAAACATATGATTCAGGGGTGCTCAACATTTTACTAAAGCATTATTCACGAATATTGTCATGAAAAAAAACTTCCTTTGATAGACAATTTTTTTTACATTTTATGTTCCTATAAACTGTTATTTATCGAACAGATAATGTTTCACTTATATTTAGGGTTCCGTGGTCAATAAAGAACCCTTATAGTTTTGTTTTTTTATTATGTATAAGCAAGCACCGCTTAGCTGTACGCTAGATTGTAAGCTATGAGGCAGTCTTTGGTAGAACGCGCTTGCCTAGAAGATGCCTATTCACTCTTGACTTGAAGATACCCATACCCATGTCCGTCTGTCCTTCTATCTGTAACTCAATTACTAATAGAAAACTGTAGCTTGACTATGAAAATTATGTACGCGATTATAGGCGTAAATTAAAAACTTGACAAGTAGTTTTTACTCGTTTTCTCGTAGTGTGGGTTATTGTTAGATATACGTTTTTATGTAGAATTTGATGAGTTTGTTAAGACACTACTTTTCAATTTAGGTCTCTATTTGTAAAATATTAAGATTTAAAGTGCTAATTTAATTTCGTACTAAACTAAATAAAATTAAAAACAGTAAACGAACAACAAATATCAATAATAAACAATAACAACGAAACGAGAACAAAACGAAATAACAAAAATTATAAGGGAAGAAAATACGCACAACAAACTGGATTTAGTTAACGAATACTGTGAAGTAGGAGTATTAGTCACAGACAAAAAATAAAGTAGTGTTCTGTGCTGTGAAGTGTGAACTGTCAAATCTCAAATCTTCTTTCACTTAATACAAAATCAAAAAATTAATCATAGTTTAAGGTAATTCTGCAATAAATGAAAATATTTTATTCACATTATAATAAAAGAAAACATCATTTGAATTACAACTTCTTTCTTCTTTTGATATGATAATACGATAATACGATTTATAAAATTAATTAAAGCTCTTATTTAATTTTATAAATGCATATTAATACCCATAAAACTCAATCTTTGTTTTTCAAAATGGTTTGTGACTCATGTCTGCTTGGGGTATTTAAGGTTCTTTTTATGTCGTTTGTGTTGTATTTCTGCAAACTCTATTTAATTAACATAGAGGAATTAGACATGGAAATGCATCGCACCCAAATGCAGCAACAAAATTGTCTGTCGTTTTTAGAGGGGGACGAGGTAAACTCACACATCGAAAAAATTTAACAAGAATAAATAATAATTATAATCTGTACACAGAATATTCAATTAATGGATCAATGTTTTGCTGTTCGTTCGTTCGTTAGAAGAATAGAATCGATTTTTCTTTTATATATTGTTTTAATTTATTATTAATTATAATTATGTTTTTGACGACCTCCGTGGCGCAGTGGTATGCGCGGTGGATTTACAAGACGGAGGTCCTGGGTTGGATTCCCGGCTGGGCCGATTGAGGTTTTCTTAATTGGTTCAGGTCTGGCTTGTAGAAGGCTTCGACCGCTAAGGCGTACCGACAAGCGATTTAGCGTTCCGGTACGATGTCGTGTAGAAACTGAAAGGGGTGTGGATTTTCATCCTCCTCCTAACAAGTTAGCCCGCTTCGATCTTACATTGCATCATCAGTTACTGACTGAACATCAGTTACTGAGTGAGACTGAAATCAAGGGCTACCATGTAAAGAATAATAAACATAAAATAGAAATATTTTCAAATTAAATGTCACGTCATCTTTTAGTGAATTAGAAGTTGTTGACCGTTTTTCATGCCATTGACTGACTGACTACTTACTACACAAACCGGAATTATTAGGGAGCTTTTTAGACGACGAAAACGATTACAACAATGAAACATCGATACAATCGATAACGCGTTAGATCGTTGGTTGTTTAACAGAGAGGTAACGTCTTGCGGGGCAGGTCTTTCTATAATTGGTCCGTGATAATTAATTTATTATAAGTAAATCCGGACTCAAAAGGGCTAGAACCCAGAGCCGTAAAGCTTATTATTAAAAATAAAATGTACGTGAATCGAAACGAAAAGTGTCGCTTAAAAGAACCTTTTTGAGTAGTATTATTGTTGTGTAAAAAACCTAAAGTTGTGGACTATAGTATCTAGTTTTGAATATTTATATTTGTTTTATTACAATAAGATTATTATTTGTTTTATTACATTAGTTTTAAGCTTCGTTAACCTTGTTAATCAATTTTCACGCACGATTACGGCAAACGCATAAGCCGCAAGGATTTGGCAATTGGCAATGAGAACGTTTTAAGCTTTTAGCGGGATATCGAGTAGTTGGCTAACACATTAATGGCCCCTTCACACTGGCGTAACTATACCACGATATTGCAGTGTGTCGTGTCTATTTGCGCTTTATTGATGTATCGGAACGATACATCGCTTAGCGAATTACATTAGAGAATTACAAAAAGACTAGCTTGAAATGGATGTGGCGAGGTACTTATAATTACGATTTATGCAAAACTAGCGGACGACCGCTACTTCGTCTGCGTGGAATTCAGTTTTTCATAAGCTTTCTTCTCCTCTTTACTAACTTCCAAGAATAATCATTTTTTATAAGATCAAATTTCGAGTTTATTGCCGGCTGTCTTTCGAGCCGGTGTAAGTATATCTACAATTAGTTAAACTTGAAATTTAAAAAAAGGTTTGTAATAAGCTTACCTTGAAATAAAGACATTTTGAAATTTGAAATAAATAGGGTTAGATGTCAATGACTCCAAATAGAGGATGCACCCCGAATATCACTGTTGTGTACCAAGGGCACATAAGCGGCATAGAGTTCTTCATCGTTGCGTAGTCGTGACGAAACGCGAGTGTGAACGGACCTTAACGGATATTGTACTCGGATTATGTTCATTACCGTTTACATTATAAGCAGTTAGTTAATATAATTCGGTATCCGTCTATTTAGTTTCCGATATTTCTTCATCTCTCCGATCGTGGAAACGTGTCAGAGTACCTAGCTCCCCAGCCAGCCAAGTGGCTCTTCGATTCTCCTTCTACGATCGCTAACGCTTCGAAAATCAGAAAAATGTATGGGAATGACAGATCTTGATCACGTGACCTGTCGATAGTAAATGTCATTCCCATACATCTTTCTAGTTTTCGAAGCGTTAGTGATCGTAGAAAGAGAATGAGAGAGGGGGCAGTGTAGTTAAGAATGAGAGATTAGACTTAACAGAGAAGTCTTAGTCATTTGATGCTTGGCTTTGTTGGTAGGCTTCGGCTTTGGCTATGTAGGTAAAGTTGTACCGCCAAGTGATTTTGTGTTCCAGAACGATGCCGCGTCAAATCCAGTCCAGGATATATCCATTTGGAATAAACATTCAACTTATAATGTAAAAGCTATCATCTTATGGCAGGCTTTCAAAGATCCGTAAGTATCGGACGCATCGCATCAAAAGGATTTTAGTATTCTTTGTATAGAAAGTCATACAAGTGCGTCCAGTGATCCGCATCGTACGAAAAATAAAAACTCTGTTTGATGCGAAAAAATTAACCCCCCCCTGGTCAGGGCTCCAGAGTGAGGAACCTCCTCACAATACGCGCCGTCTCAATAATCACTGCCTTCTGTATCCGTCTTTTGATCCAACAGTTAAGCGAAAGCTTCATATGGTGTTGGTCGAACCTTTCGCTATAAGACCATTGACTGAAACAACTATCGGAACAATAATAGTTTAGCTGAGGATAAGTCAATCAAATGAGATTGATGATACGTAAAATCTTTCTTATGGTTATTAATTAGGTATGGCTTATTTTCTAAAAAAAAAATGGTTATGTAAGTAGGTACCTACCTACAGTGAAAATTTACACCGTTTTTCGCAGGCTTCTGCTTGTAAATATAAAACTTAAATACGGACACTCACGAACATTACCGAAACATCCAGATTTCGTTATATGGTACCTAAACCTAATATATCGTTTTATTGTTCCTGGATTGCACGACACCGCGTGCTTTAGGGCAATAACAGTAAATAATGTGAAGTCAATATTTCCATACATTTCTCGCAGTAAACACGAACGAGTGGCTATACCAACTGCGTAAAATAGCGCCATCTTGTAAACAGAAAACAGGAATAACAATATTAATTCCATTAATATTTTAGTATGCATATGCATTTTTAAGGGCCTCCGTGGCGCAGTGGTATGCGCGGTGGATTTACAAGACGGAGGTCCTGGGTTCGATCCCCGGCTGGGCTGATTGAGATTTTCTTAATTGGTCCAGGTCTGGCTGGTGGGAGGCTTCGGCCGTGGCTAGTTACCACCCTACCGGCAAAGACTTACCGCCAAGCAATTTAGCGTTCCGGTACGATGTCGTGTAGAAACTGAAAAGGGGTGTGGATTTTCATCCTCCTCCTGACAAGTTAGCCCGCTTCCATCTTAGACTGCATCATCACTTACCATTAGGTGAGATTGTAGTCAAGGGCTAACTTGTAAAGAATAAAAAAAAATGCATAGTTAAATACATACACACAAGAAGGCCAAGCCTCGAGGCCCGAACTCTCACCCGGATTTATCATCTAGGAGAAGATGACCTGCTAGTCTATTTACTATTTTGATTTTTATTATTAACCTATTAAAATTAACAACAAAATATCATCTAATTACTATAAAATAACCACAAGGATGACATTCGTTACATAGAATCTCAATCTAATACTAATAATATAAAGCTCAAGAGTTTGTTTGTTTGTTTGATTGAACGCGCTAATCTCAGGAACTACTGGACCGATTTAAAAAATTATTTCAGTGTTACATAGCCCATTTATCGAGGAAGGCTATATTCCCGTATTCCTATGGGAACGAGAACCACGCGGGTAAAACCGCGCGGCGTCAGCTAGTATAGTATAAATGTCAACTAGCGTACGTCAACGATAGCGAATAAGCCTGCTGCCTGCAAGGCATAAACACTTGATAAAACACAGTTATTTTGTTTTATCGCATATGCATACCCAGCATACACGAATAATCAAAATAACTAAGAAAAGAAAAGAAAGAAAGAAATATCTTTATTTTTAGGCAGTGCCACACATTACAATAATAAATTTTAAATATATAGCTTATAGCTAGAGCAAAAAAAGAAGAACGCCCTGCAATATGTGGCATAACCTAGAAAAAGGCCCTAACTCAGCATTTTGCTACATACTTCCTATCCAAAAAAAAGTATGCAGCACTGATTTTCAGTTAGGACCCAGTTCAGGTGCCGCCACGTTCACAGTTCAACATCCTATGTAAACCAACGACCTTTTAATAATGTAAACTATTATTAATTAAGAACAAAATTAAAACTAAATAGGTAGGTACATTGATTGTACAAAAATACAGAAAAATAAAACATCAATGAAAAAAAAAATAATAATAATAACAATAAATAAATAACTGTGTTTGTGTGACATTGTGAAATAAACTCTACAGAGTATATACGTGTGATAGGAGAATGTACTAATAAACTTTCAGTTGTTAAAAATCGCGAAGTTGTGGCACCAGCTCTCAATGTATGTCACACAAATATTCATAAATATTATGCTGTCGATACATTGCTGTTTACTTATACATTTCGAACCAATATGTAAATTAATAGTTGATTACTTACAGCCTTTAGATAAACAATGATATTATGTTGATCATGTATCTTAATTCGGTAAATATGGCATCTCTGTCAGATATCTAAGTATAGAAATTACTTAAAGAAAATCTTGAGGCGTATATTTTTTCATTTTATTATTTACATTTAATATATAATAAATGTTTTCCTCAATTTTCGGACTACCTAACTACGTAGAAAATGTTTCAGTACGTGCACAAGTAAGAATTATAAATTTTCCTGTTAATTACATTAGTAGATAGTTAATTTGCAACTTATATTTCATCAATCTATACTAACAAATGTTATAAAGAGCTAAAGTTTATTACCACAAATTTTCAGAGCCTATATTGATTTTTTTTATATATTGGATAGAAGCAGGCGTTACTTTGAGGAAGTTCATCATGATTATATAATGATTTATTTATTTTGCTATCATCCGCGAAAAGTCGACGAACCCATGCGACAACGTTTCGGTTTCGGGGTGAAACGTGTGTAGAGAGTATTTTGTCGGACCTGGGTGACGTTGTCGCATGGGTTCGTCGACTTTTCGCGGATGATAGCAAAATAAATAAATCATTATATAAGATTTTTTTTTTATATTCTTTACAAGAAGACTACAAAGTTTTCCATTTAGTACAATTTGTACGGATACCTAGTGCTTACCTTAGTTAAAAATAAACCATAGCTCTAGTTAGCAGACATCCACAGCCCTAAAAACCATTTTTTTGTTGTATGCCATATTTACAGTATCTATTGAACTAACCCCTCTCATTGATAGCAGACTCGTGCTCCATAGTGAGCCGAAAATGGTCCTGGGTTCGATCCCTGACTGGGCCGATTGAGGTTATCTTAATTGGTCCATGTCTTGATGAAAGGATGATATCTAGTTAGTTACTTATGAACGCCATTTTCAACTTTTCTTATCACCATAACATAATGACGTTTCAAAAGTACTCGTAATCATAATTGAATTATTTATAATTGCCCTATTTCCTATGATGTGAAGAATGGTGATAATATGCCAAAAAATTAACTATTATGATGTATTAATAGCGTGCATATTTTTATCTGAAGTCGTACTCACAATACTAGCATGTGGATGATAGTGAGTGATAACAGGGAGGCGTGCCGGCGCGTCACTCATTGATGCCTGCACTCGTAAACACTGATAGCGCGGTGCGTTCAGTACATAGCGTATTAATATAAATATATATCCAAAGACTTTATACTTTTAGATATGTCACACGTCGAAACTGAGGCGAACAAAAGTGGCTAACTGTCTTCATTTCATTTAGTTGCATAATAAACAGCGAAAGTTATTTAAACAAATTATTCCCATTTTTTTCTGTAATGTTTTAATGTTCAGGAACAAGCTAAATAATAATACATAAATATATAAACACAAAATTGATACGATAAAAACACAAAAACACGAACTGGGCTATCACAGCTATCGTAAACACGATAGCTGTGATAGCCCAGTGGATTTAATCTCTGCCTCCGATTCCGGAGGGTATGGGTTCGAATTCGGTCCAGGGCATGCACCTCCAACTTTTCAGTTGTGTGCATTTTAAGAAATTAAATATCACATGTCTCAATCAGTGAAGGAACATCGTGAGGAAACCTGCGTTTGTAAAATCTGCCAATCCGCATTGGGCCAGCGTGGTGGACTATTGGCCTAACCCCTCTCATTCTGAGAGGAGACTCGAGCTCAACTCAGCTCAGCAGCCGAATATGGGTTGATGACGAATACGAAACACAAAATTGTGCATGTGTGCGCTCAGTGAAGTAGCTAAATTTTGATCACTGTTTGTGGCAATTTTGTAGGCACGTAACATGTCTGTATTAAAAAATATTGCTGACTAAATCTTTATAAACCCTGTCTTGGCAATTAAAACCAAAAATTGGGAGACCAAAATATACATTTTTTTTATTTACATGGGTCTAGACCAGGGGTCGGCAACCTGCGGCCCTTTCGTTGTCAAGTTGCGTCGGTTTACGTAAAAATTAAATTAAGATGATCTTTTAAAATCATACAATGGTGCATGAGTAGGCTACCCACCGACAACCAATTGTGGGCCAAAATCTAAACTTTGAGAAGGCATACACAACCAATGCTCCCCATAAATTTATTAGATATCAGATCTTTAGTTAAATTTTATTATTTTTTATGAAATCTTTAGTTAAATTCAATTGTTTGAATTTATTTGTTTGATTTGTTATAAAAGAAAATGTTAAGCATGTTAAGTATATATGATTTCCATACAACTCGCAAGAAATAAAATTTAAACACTTTTTTTACAAGTGTAAAATTTTGTATACCTACTGTAATTTTCTTATAAAGTTTTCAAACTCAAGTGGTTGCTGACCCCTGATCTAGACATCCAACTACTGATGGGATTTTTATATATATTCGAACTCGAACTATCCCAATTCTTGTTTGTTTTTTTATGAAATTCCGGTTTCCTAGGTCGATCAATCAATTAATCTCTATGTGAAAATTGTATTAAGACGAGTACAGAAGTTTCTGAGATTAGCCCGTACACCAAACAGACACAAACTTAGCGCTGTGGGGATTTTAATTTACGATTACGTTGTGTATATAGAATTTCAGACACGTGATGTTAAAGTTTAAAGTGTTAACTATAATCTTAAAGACAAGTCTAGCTATTAATTAGCGTGAACTAAATATCGCCGACGACTCAGTAAATTGTACAGTTAATTAATAACAAGGTTATCTGTGTTTATAACTACTAAGTTAATGTGAGAAATCGGAAATGTACCCAGTTTACGATAAACATGTAACTTCGACTGACTTAGGAGTTAGGACTCGGATCTTGGACCTCACTCAGTTGAAAAACTGAGTGAGGTCCAAGATCCGTTTCCACAGTTGACTAACACAAACACTTGCTACAGTTGACTAACACTAACACTTGCCATAGTTGACTAACACTAACACTTGCCATAGTTGACTAACACTAACACTTGCCACAATGACTAACACTAACACTAACACTTGCCACAGTTGACTAACACTAACACTAACACTTGCCGCAGTTGACTAACACTAACACTAACACTTGCCATAGTTGACTAACACTAACACTTGCCACAGTTGACTAACACTACCACTAACACTTGCCACAGTTGACTAACACTAACACTAACACTTGCCACAGTTGACTAACACTAACACTAACACTTGCCGCAGTTGACTAACACTAACACTAACACTTGCCATAGTTGACTAACACTAACACTTGCCATAGTTGACTAACACTAACACTTGCCACAATGACTAACACTAACACTAACACTTGCCACAGTTGACTAACACTAACACTAACACTTGCCGCAGTTGACTAACACTAACACTAACACTTGCCATAGTTGACTAACACTAACACTTGCCACAGTTGACTAACACTAACACTAACACTTGCCACACACCATCATTTTCCTAACTACTTTTTTACCCGACTACGGCGAAGCCAAATGAAGGGTAATGATTTTGGCAGTCTATGTAAATTTGTATGTATGAATTGTAGGTACGTATGCGTATATTTTCCACCGAACGCCTAATGAACCGATTTTAATGAATCAGGCAATCAGGCTATATTTTATCCCCGTATTCCTACGAGAACAGGAACCACGCGGGTGAAACATAAAATAAATAAGAAAATATATTTCTTTTTGCCGTGCGGTTTGCGGTTATGAAACAGATATACCTATTGCAAATATATCTCAACAAGGTACACGTATATTTAATCTGACATCAACCTTCGAAGATGATGATTTGACAATGTTCAATTGCAAAGTTAAAGCCAGTTTATTCAGTAAGAATATTATGAAGAATACGATCATTTTTAATTCTCATTGCACATTGTCCAGTCAACTGACGTTTGCTTCTACACAATAGATGGGATACCTATTCAATTAGTGGACGCGAAATCTTTCCGAGTGGGTCATTTGGAAAATTCGTAAATACAGACGGGGTCAGTGACTCCGTGAGTCACAAGTGGGCGTGGCGTTGGTCAGAGATTAATTTAAGTTGCAGAACGGGCATCGCTACCAATTTGGTGGTACATAAACGTGCAATTGGTATTGGCGGGTCTGGAATGAGACTTTTACTGTTGTGTTACTTTTTTATTTAACAAATTTGATGCTTGTTTACGATTTAATTAGATTTTAGGTGCATAGTAGGTATCTTGGAAGACAAAGAGTTAAATAAAACCATGCTCCTGACTGGTTTTAAGTGACATCTTATTGGGACGCTAAATAGCTTGCCAGTATTCATTTGCTGCTTGGCTAAGCGGTGTCTGGTTATGACCCTAGCAGCAAATAGCTTTTCGTTTATGGAATCTCGGGAAGACGAGGAGGTTATACGAATAGAACTGCGGAAATAGATTTAATAGAAAAAGCAGAAAATTTCCAAATCACATATTATAAATATATTAGTTATACGCAGCAAATATTTCATAGCGATATTGCACATGTTTTATTTAAGTTTTAATCGCTTATTGCACAATTCGCAAAGTTTAAAGTATAAAGTCACCTATTAACTGTAAAAATGACAAGTAGTGGTAAATGTACATCTCATAAATGTCGTATCTATTTTATTTAATTAATAAGAATGTTATTCTTTGATCATTATTATGATTTAGCAGAGCGCGGCAGGCCTACCTGCACGTTACCTTGGCGCCAAGTGCATGCAATATCCTTCCATATTCAAGTAAGACATTCGTGCATCTAGCTTACTTTTCATTTTTACCCTAATCACTTTGGTAATAGAGATCGTTTTAGCGTAAAGCTAATCCGGATTTGTCACAAATAGTGGGTGTTATATTTTTTTATATGAAGTGATATCGGATTAACAGTCTTTGCATGCGACGACGTTTTATCGCGTAGATAATTTTTTTTTAAACAATATTTGCTTTTTTTTTATTATGATCAATATTTCCATTTCTCTCTAATTAATTGGGAAATAGTATGTTAAAAATAGTAACTACGACAATAGTCCAGCCAGCAGGTATCGGGTATAGTCCGGACCCTTTAACGTTGAGCAATTGAGGCTATAAGTGTAACTCACGACTAATATAAAATAGAACGGGCAGTTGCAGTTTAAAAAGTCTTTGTTTTATTAATCTATACTTTGACAAGAAAATCTTTTTCGATCTTTTGTCTAATAAAAGAGAAATTCAGGCACATGAGGTTAAGACTTATGCCTTAAATTGCTAGGTAAATAGGTACTAAACTACTAATACTCGTATTATAAATGCGAAAGTTTGTATGGATGTTTGTTACTTTTTAAATTAGGAATGGCCTTTCATCCCGGAAAAATTCATGGTTCCTGCATGATTTTTTAAAAACTGAATTCCACGTGGATGAACAATAAAATCTTGATAACTTGAATGTCAAACGAAATGTTGAAAATTTCTTGGAACCATTAGGTAGGATTATCTTCACATAACATAACTGTCAACTAAAACCATGAATAACATAAGAACTAATCTCTGGTGCGATAATTTTCCAAAAGTTATTTTATATTGATTGTTCCGTGAACTAATAATAAATTAGTATAAAAATGATTGGAAACAATAAAAAGAATTTTCAAGATCGGTTTATAAATGACGTAATTATCGCTGGACATACATAAAAAAAAACATACATACAGCCGAACGTAGAACCTCCTCCTTTTTGGAAGTCGGTTAAATTACTGAAAACGAACGACAAAACGCAGTATGTTTGTCGTAGCGTGCAAAGGCTCTTTGCCATCGAAATCACAGTTGTGTTTATAGCAGGTGTCAGATTCGTTGCAAGTAATTTGAGGAGGTAGACGAGTGTTTGCCGGTTCTAGATGTGAGAGACAATGACCGCCTGACCCGGCTTGGTCAATCACACTTTTACTGTTTCTCTGTACTTGCTATATTTTTATTATACTTACTAAATTGATTAATTTTGGTACAAAGAGTGGATTGGTGATTGGGGCTTCTCAACGAGATTTTATACTTTTAGATATGTTACGTAAAACAATAAACGCAAAAAGTGATCCGAATTTAGTTACTCCACACAGCGCATAATTTTGAGTTTACTTACATTATATTATGTTTATGTATAAATAGTTTTTAATCATCATCATCATTTTCAACCCATATTCGGCTCATTGCTGAGCTCAAGTCTCCTCTCAGAATGAGAGGGCCATTAGGCCACCATGCTGGCCCAATGCGGATTGGCAGACTTCACACACGCAGATAATTAAGAAAAATCTCCGTGATATTTAATTTCTTTAAATGCACACAACTGAAAAGTTTGACGTGCATGCCCCGGACCGGATTCGAACCCACGCCCTCCGGAATCGGAGGCAGAGGTCATATCCACTGGGCTATCACGGCTCTTTATACATAGTTTTTACACTTCCGCTATTTTATACTCGTCGATTTGCCTATAATAAGGTTTATTAGAATTTGAACTTTATTTCTATGGGGTGCCAAAAATAAAACGACCATAACAACGAAGCTTCCATGGAAACCAACGATGTCACAGTGCTGTAACTTTACAGAATGCAGGGACTGAAGACAACTCGACACTGTACACAATATAGTTATTATTTGTTTAAATAACTTTCGTTGTTTACTATACAACTAAATGAAAATAAGACAGCCTTTGTTCGCTTCAATTTCGACGCGCGTGACGTGTCTAATAGTATAAAATCTTTGGGGCTTCTCAATAATAATGAAATATACTAGAGGCGGGTAGGGTGACAACATTTGACTCTGTAACGATCACTGGCAGATGTTAATAATTAAAATGACGGGAAGCGCTGCTCTCTAAAGCACCAGGATGTAACACCACCAACTTACTGAATCCAGGCTAAAAATATTTACTAAAAAATTAAAAAAAATCTCAGTATATATATCTCAGTTTAAATCTCGGTTATAGCCCAACAGAACTCGAACCCGGAACCTCGCGATACGACGACACATTTAACCACTTGATCAACAAAGCAATAAGTACTAGGCTGTTAGAATTAGCAGGAGCTAATATTGAGCTTTCCAAAAGTGCAGTTTCTTCGCTACACTACTTTGTTCACCACATGTAACACGTCCTTGATGAAAACAACGAATAAATCATTAGAAGTGACGCAGTGATGACGTTATCAAAACAAGTTTACAAGATAAATCTTGAGTAAGGTTGCCACCTTTATGCAGTAACAGCTTATTTATTTACTCTCATATCTTATGACTCCAATTATGAATTAAAAAATATATTAATTAAGTGTAAAATACAGAAGGGCGTGTGCTTCAAGACTCCGCCCCCAAGATCGTGAGTTAAAAAACCTACGTCTGGATGACGTCAGATATCGGATACCTGCAAAATGTCTAAAGACCAAAATAGTGAATAAGTCAAATTAATCGACAAAATGTCATCATGACATACATACTGTATGATAACCACTAGTAAGCACCGGATGGCATTTGTTAAATAGAATCTCAATTTTGTTTAGGTCAATTAGCATACGTCAAAGATAGTGAGTTAGTCTGCTGGTCTTCGCCGGCAAAAATGCTGTGTAAGTGTAGGTAATACACATTAAGAAACTTTCACTTGATTGCTGGATCAATGGTCGGATACATAAGGTACATTTCAACTGAAAATGTAAGTTGGTATGCATATTGAGTGATTTAGCACGTAATTTCGAGAACATGGACTATTTGTAGGTGTTCCTGTAATCTATAACCAGAAGGCCTAGTGGCAGTTTGATACTGTTACTATAGCGTTGACGTAAACGCGAATTTCTAAGGAACTAAAACAGCGCCATCTAGTGGCACTACTGCACAACTGTTTCAATTCCATATGAATTCGAGTTTACGTCAACGCGATAGTAACAGTATGAAAAGTCCCACTAGGCACACAGAAAGCTATTATCAGTATTTTTTTTTTAATTTAGGTTCAGTAGTTTTGCACTAAAGGGGGTTGAATGATCAATTTTAGAATTACACTCGTAGAATCAATGAGCTTAGTTAGTTCTTAGGTAGTTAGTATATTAAAGTTATTAGGGCAACCCTAATTTCGATTTAAATGCGACTGCGGGGGTCAAATGTCTTAAATCTTTGAAATGCGTCACTAACTCCAAAATAATAACTCATCGGCCCCCTTACTGGTGAAACGAGGTTAGGAGTTGATAAATGGACGCTTATTAAATAGAAATTAAGTGAAATCAGATTAAAGACTCCTTTCCATATCTGTGTTGAGACAAAAATGTGTAGGAGTAAGTAATAAAAGAACTTTTTATTTCGTACAAAGAAGATGGGTGTTTTATTTTCCAGTTTTTGTGTATACAGTACGTAGGGTAACCACGATGGTCCAGTATTCAGATCAGCAGATTCCTGGGTTCGTATCCGGGCTATAATATCTGATAATGAAATTATCAGTTAAATTTCTGAGTTTTAAAGTAAAGTTTTTGGTGTGCCCGATATGCTTCGGTTATATGCCTATGGTGCTTCGGAATGCACTTGAGCCGTTGGTCCTGGGCATTATCATTAACATCAGAGGGCCTAGTGGCAGTTTGATACTGTGTCGATCGCGTTAACGTAAACGCGAATTTCTAAGGAATTGAAACAGCGCCATCTAGTAGCACTACTGCACAACTGTTTCAATTCCATATAAATTTGCGTTTACGTTAACGAGATAGTAACAGTATGAAAACATTGAGAACTCCCACTATTTATTTATTTTACACTTATTACCATTCGCCAAGCCGCATTCTTTTTTGCATTTGAGCAGCGTGGTAAAGGAGATGGTCCAAAATTGTATGGAGCCCAGGTCCAGTCATTGTACCCTAGCGGAAATAAAAGAAAATATTTATTTTAACAGTTTTTGATTATACAAACCTACGAATTTACTTTAATTCTTTCGAAATAATATTCATTATCTCCCAAGAAATGCAACACTAATAATGGGGTAATAATGGCGGATTGATGACGTTTTCAATGCAGTAATCGATTTGACGTTTGCTGTCAATTGTCATAGTTGCTTTAAGGGCGCCATCTTGATTTAACTCAAAAACTTGGGTTTTAATTTTATTTATTTCTTTTAATTTAGTTACATTTATTCACGTTAATAAATTTTAATAAGATTCTTGTATTTTTTTAATTATAATAATACGGGGTACAAGAGTAGACCTGAAATGGACCATCTCCTTTAAGGTATATTTAAAGGAGATGGTCTATATTTATTTATTTTACTATCTATATTTCCTCTACTGTAAGGAGGCAAGCCTGACCTTTCGTGGGTTGTCAAGATAGGCTGTTATCAGACATAAGCTTAGTTTTATTGTTTGCTCTGGAGATTTTTCATCCAAAATCTAAGAAATCATTAACTAGATCAAAGGCAACCTAATACAGTTAAATTAAGCATAAAACAAGAGATGGTGTCTCGTATCCTTACATTTCCAAGTATTGAATCACTAAAGTTCCTGCATTCCGAAGTAAAGAGTTATGGGAGTACAGTATTCTTAGTATAGCCGCCATGAGGTCGAGTTATCGAGTATCATGAGGTCATCCGATGAACGCTGCCTTTTCTGAGAAACTCGAAAGTAAAGTTTTAAACGTTTTAGCGCTGTCGCCTAAAATATAATTTACGATCTGTGTGCCTAGTGGGAGTTTTCAATACTTTCATACTGTTACTATCGCGGTGACGTAAACGCGAATTTATATAGAATTGAAACAGTTGTACAGAGGGCCTAGTGGCAGTTTGATACTGGTACTATCACGTTAACGTAAACGCAAATATCTAAGGAATTGAAACAGCGCCATCTAGTGGCACTACGCGAATCTTTCGTCCAAAGATGGAACACTCCAGTGATGACCTATACCTACGCTGCTTGGTACTTAGTGAATCAGTCAGTCAATAGTAAGATGTATTTTCAAACTTTGGCCACAGTAGATATAACAAGCTTTGGCCTTGTATGTTTGAGAATTATCAAAACAGAATTCTAGTGACTTGACGATTTACCAAAATGTTTGTTTTCCTTATTTTGTTTGTAGGATTGATTTCTTAAAATTAATAGTATTAAGTAAGGTTAGTTCCTTATTTTAAAAACAAAATCTGATAATAAAGAATGTCGTGGTTAAGGGTTGCGGACGCAATCTGGCGTCCACTAGTCTATACTTTGTTATAAAAAGGAAATATTTCATTGTTTTGTTTGTTAGAATAAAATAGGCTCAGAACCCACTGGACCGATTTAAAAACTCTTTCTCTCACCATTAGTACCTATCCTACATTATCCCTGATAAACATAGGCTATATTTTATCCCCGTTTCCCCACGGGTCCATATAAACCAGGTGGACTGACGACATCAAGCGAGTCGCAGGTATTCACTGGATGCAGATGGCTCAGTATCGTGATGTTTGGAAGTCCCTACAAAAGGTCTATGTCCTGCAGTGGACGTCCATCGGCTGATATGATGATGATGATGATGATGATCCCCACGAGAACGGGAATTACGCCGGTGAAACCGCGGGGCGTCCACTATTAATTGATAAAGCCAAGTGACCCTAAAACCACACAGATCACAGTTTAATTCCAAAAGATTTGACGACCTCCGTGGCGCAGTGGTATGCGCGGTGGATTTACAAAACGGAGGTCCTGGGTTCGATCTCCGGCTGGGCAGATTGAGATTTTCTTAATTGGTCCAGGTCTCGCTGGTGGGAGGCTTCGGCCCTGGCTAGTTACCACCCTACCGTCGAAGACGTACCGCCAAGCGATTTAGCGTTCCGGTACGATGTCGTGTAGAAACCGAAAAGGGGTGTGGATTTTCATCCTCCTCTTAACAAGTTAGCCCGCTTCCATCACAGACGGCATCATCACTTACCATCAAGTGAGGTTGTAATCAAGGGCTAACTCGTAAAGAAGAAAAAAAAGATTTAAGCTATTTATGCTTAAAAATGTCACTTAAAGCAGAGCTTAAAACAGGTCAAAGGTTACAGAACCGACTGATCTTAGATCGCATTTAAAGTTATATTGTGAGGAACGTTGACCTCTCCGAGATTTTCCGACGATATTGAGGGAATATCAGCACTTCTTAATAGATACGATAAATGATATCGTCTCCAATTAATGGAGCCTGCATTAATGAGGCGAGAAATGTTATTGAACCTAATAAACCTCCCTGAAAAACCCTGTACAGTTTTATACAACTACAACATAAACAATCATCTAGGTATACTAATATTACAAATCTGAAGAATTTGTTTGCTTAAACACGCTAATCTCAGGAACTACTGGTCCGATTTGAAAAATATTTCAATGTTAGATAGCCCATTAAGCGAGAAAGGCTATAGGCTATATATTATACCCGTATTCCTACCGGAACGGGAACCACGCGGGTAAGTCCGTGCGGCGTCAGCTAGTATTAAATAAGACATCTATGTAAACAAAAATGTTTATAGATTTGTATTCTATACGCTTTTAAACCAATCATCCGGTTTCAGTGATGCTTATCGTTTGCTTCATTTACCAGTACTAGTTAGTCCAGGGGTTATACAGAACCCCGTAATCCTAATACATCTACCTATTTTCTTAAGTGGGATGTGGAATAATGAGCTTTTCGTTCTTTCTTGATATTTTCTATGCAAATTTTCAGCCTGAAGTTGAGAAATTGAATTGATTTTTTTTTAATTCTATACAAGTTAGCCCTTTACTATAATCTCACTTCAGGGTTCAATCAAGTTAAAGAGGAAATCTAAGATGGAAGCGGGCTAACTTGTTAGAGGAAGGATGAAAATCCTGCCCTTTCGGTTTCTTTCGATATCGTACCGGCACGTTTAATCGGTTGGCAGTACGCCATGGCCGGTAGGGTGGTAACTAGCCACGGCCGAAGCCTCTCACCAGCCAAAATCATGTGCAATAGTGTTGCAATACAATAAAATTTAACAGGGAACGGTTTTATAGTTAGTAGAACACACACAAACGAATTTTGACACAGCTCTGGATTAAGAAAGGCTCTCGCAAGTTTGTTTTTAATTTTTTTTTGTTAGTAACTCGAAATCTGGCAAGGCGGTAGTTTTGAATAATTTAAAAAAAATAAAAAAGAGTAGACAGAATAGATATCCATTTCGGTTTGCCGTGAAGCCATAAAGTCACTAAAGTTTTCACAGGTACCTACGATAAAAATAAATAAAATACAATAGCTATACGTTATCTAAAAAAAATAAGGAGCCTTGAACGAAATGTTATTTTACGAATTACTGTTGGCATTTCCATTCAAATCGATTTATTTTATTGTTATCATTATTTATTTCATTTAAGTACCCAATTAGGTGACAAATGACCCATTTCCATAACTGAACGCGTCAAGGACTTGGTATATCCTCCATTATTATCAATTAGAGAGCATCTTCTTGCTAGCCTTGACATTTCATTAGCGTTTTATTATTGAGGTAAAGTGCTTCGCTACTATGAACGCCTGAAAATGTAGGTGGGGTTGTTATGAGATACTTTATCACTTAATTTGCTTACCACTCTTGTCATTCAGTGACTGGTAAATGAATGAAAGGTTTTAGGTTCGCTTTTGACCCTGGGAAAATTTGAATGTTGTTAAATCTCCACTAATATTAAGAAGAGCAAAGATTTGATCTGATGTTTATTTGAATAGTTAGATAACAAAAACCAAAATAGTGATAACGCAGCAGATTTACATACCATACCATAAAATGTAGGTGGGGTTGTTATGAGATACTTTATCACTTAATTTGCTTACCACTCTTGTCATTCAGTGACTGGTAAATGAATGAAAGGTTTTAGGTTCGCTTTTGACCCTGGGTAAATTTGAATGTTGTTAAATCTCCACTAATATTAAGAAGAGCAAAGATTTGTTTGTTTATAAGTTTGTAGCAAACAAGCTACTAGATGGATCTAAAAAATTCTTTCACCAATGGAGAGCTACATTATCAGCAAGTTGGTGAGGCAAATTTTTATTCTCGTATTGAGAGACTAAGTTTGTAAAATTACGAACATATAATTTTTGTGTGTTGATTTATAGAACCAACTAACCTGCAGGCTAATTCACTATCTTTCACGTATGCTAGTGGACATAACGAAATTGAGATTCTATATAACAAATGTCATCAGGTACCCGTTGATTATCAAGCTATATTCGGCTCAGTGCTGAGCTCGAGTCCTCTCAGAATGATTGGGGTTAGGCCAATAGTCCACCACGCTGGCCCAATGCGGATTGGCAGACTTCACACACGCAGAGAGTTAAAAAAAACTCTCTGGTATGCAGGTTTCCTCACGATATTTTCCTTCACCGTTTGAGACATGAGACAACAGAAAAGTTGGAGGTGCATGCCCCGAATTCGAACCCACGCCCTCCGGAATCGAAGGCAAAGGTCCACTGGGCTATCACGGCTCACCGGTGCCTACTAGAAAATATTCAGTAGGTAGATGACATTTCTCAATTCATTTGATGTTTATTTTAATAGATTGATAACAAAGACCAAAATAGTGATAATTCCAGCAGATGCAGTGAAATAACATACTATATGCCTATAAATTAGTTAGTATTAAACCATATGCACCAAGCGTAACCAATAGGCAGGTAATGTGGTACTAATAGATATCTTGCAATGTTACTTTTCCGCAAATGGTATGAGGAAATTGAGCTTGTTTCTATATGGGGACTCTACTTTATATTACTCATTGTGTGAGTGTCCATGAATTTAGGTTATCCCGGAATAGCCCTTTTTGACTGAAAGCATTATTGACATATTTTTGTTATAATAGTGTAGAATAGTCCAGGTCTGGCTGGTGGGAGGCTTCGGCCGTGGCTAGTTACCACCCTACCGGCAACGACGTATCGCCAAGCGATTTAGCGTTCCGGTACGATGTCGTGTAGAAACCGAAAGGTGTGTGGATTTTCATCCTCCTCCTAATAAGTTAACCCGCTTCCATCTTAGACTGCATCATCACTTACCATCAGGTGAGATTGTAGTCAAGGGCTAACTTGTAAATAATAATAAAAAAAAAATAGTCGGGTACGTAGAACATTTTGTACAACCGATTACTATCAAGTAAATTTTTCGTGAGTAGTTTCATCTCGATGAGACGATCAACTTTTTTATTTACGAAAATTCCTGATTCTGGTAGCTAACCGAGTTACCACGAAATAAAAATATCTGAGCATCGGACGAATGTACTGCGAAACTTATAGGACATTGTGGCAATGTAACGATGTTCAATTGCTTCCCAATCATTTTATATCTATACTAATATTATAAAGCTGAAGAGTTTGTTTGTTTGTTTGATGGAACGCGCTAATTTCAGGAATTACTGGTCCGATTTAAAAAAATTCTTTCAGTGTTAGATAGCCCATTTATCGAGGAAGGCTATAGGCTATATATTATCTCCATATTCATACGGGAACGGGAACCACGCGGGTGAAACCGCGCGGCGTCAGCTAGTCCATAATAAACTTTCGCAAGGTAATGCCTACTTCTATTCAATAATATCAAGGCTTTATACTAATATTTTGTTAACGTCTAACCTGTATGATCTAACTTGTAGCTCCTTAGTGTTTTCCAAGAGTTTATCCTATTCTGTTTATACATAATGGCCACCTTCTAACACCATCAATCTAACAGTGGTGTGCTCAAGCTTTTTAAGCTTGGGTATGCAGTAATTACGAATAGCTTACACAAAATAACCAAACGTGCGCGGTAGGTGGTCACCACGAAGCTTGTCGGTGAAATCAAAAAGGTCAAGCACCTGTTTATGAACAAAATACTATTATTGTATGAGGAAAATTGTTTCTAAAAAGTAACGGCATGTTGAAACACAAAACGATATAAAACATTTTTGACAGGGCAACGATTTTCCAATGAGATAATTTCGAGCTGTAGAGTGGCTGTTTATAATTTTATACTGTAGATGTAACAATTTGTGTTTCCTTAGATTATATCCTTCCTAAACCTCACTTATAATTTGTATTATGTAATATAAGTAAATAAATCTGTACATATATTAAAAAGCGGAAGAGTTTACTAATATGTTTGTTTAAAAACTCTAGTACTTGTACATATGTTTTCTGTGCTCTAATCTTTGAAAGTACTAAAAGAATAGTAATTTTTTTTTAGGACGAGGCCATTTCTCATAAGGATTCACGAAAGTGAATTTAAATGAAAGGAGAAAAGGGTAAGGTAGGGAAAAGTTACATAATTTTTGTTTTTATAATTCTAAGAGTAAGTTTACACGCAGACGATGTCGCATGTGACTGGTAGTAACCTTTTCTGCCAATATTAGTATTCATTGTAATTATCAATTTTAGTTTCATTTTGGTTGCCACTAACGCAAATTCATTATGGAGGTTATGAGCTTGATCAATTGTTTCGCACCTTTAAAAGCAGCATACGTCCCACCTTATGTAAACTAGTGTTTACTTAAATATCAGAGTTATGCCAGTAAGTATAGGGTATCTTGTAGCGGTACTTGACTTGAAAGCTGATTTTACGATTACGTGTGCTAATATGTCAATAATAAATTAGCCGAAAAGGAAAGTATCAAAATACTTGGACCTTGCTCACGAGATTACCGCCATGTGGAATGTTGAGTCAACTATTATTTTTCCAATAGTTGTTTCAGTCAATGGTCTTATAGCGAAAAGCTTCGACCAACACCTTAAGAAGCTTTCGCTTAACTGTTGGATCAAGAGTCGGATACAAAAGGCAGTGATTCTTGAGTCGGCGCGTATTGTGAGGAGGTTCCTCACTCTGGAGCCCTGACCACCGATTGCTTGGGCACTCAAATGTCCCGCAGCGGGAGGGTGAATTTTTTTTTTTTTATAAATTTTTAATAATGTTTTGTATTTTATACTTATATTGTTAAAAATTTTAAAAAAAGAAGTAATAAATAAATGAGAGACAAAAAAGTAGGAATTATGTCTTATTAGCAGATGCCGCGCGGTTTCATGAATATAACCTATAGCACTCGGACATAGTGTAGCTTCCCAAGTTTCAGAACCTATTCAGTGCAAACAAACAATCAAATATTTCTTTTGTATAATGTTAGTATATACATAATAATTATAATTATAGATTTATCCTATCTGGTACGACTGGTGTTTGTATGTATCTGTGATTATTCTTAATATAAAATACTTCAGGCACAGTATTAAGAGTGCTTCAGGGGTCGACAGCCCTGCAAAAAAGGAAGTATTATTAGCCACCCTTAGAAAGGCTTTAAGTAGGTCGCACTGCATTATGAAAATATTTACAGATGTTTGCCTTTAGGTACTTTAACCAGTTCGTACATTTTACTCTGATCTTTTGTTAGGGTTGCCAAAAGAATTTTTGAGCCGTTTCTAAGACTTCTCAGTAAACATTGGTTTTGATATATTTTTTAAATTAGTCTTTTTTAGTTAGGTAGCTCAGGTAACAAAAATATTTTATAGGATACCTATAATTTATGAATATTTAATGAATGAAAAATCGATTAATATTATTAAATTTCTATTTAAAATTCAAATTAATTAAATAGAACAAATTTTTGCATTATCCGTTAATTAATTTATGCATTTTAACATTATTGTAAACAGATATTGAAAAATGTTTTTATGAGAAACTCCAATTCGCTTTGTCTGAGTAGAATTAGAAAGAGAGTAGTTCGGAATTGTTTTTGTATACCTTAAAAAATACCTTAAAAAATTAAAATTCTTTAAGATCACTCGGCTACGGAAGGCACATGATTTCGACCACTGGGTATCCAGGTATGTATAATCTTCTGTTTCTTTATAGCTATCAACTTATCATAATTTTATTATATAAAATATACTCATCACAAAATCTCGAAAATCCCTTGACGTACAAAATTAAAATTTGGCAGTTTTTAGCTAGTAGACATCCGCTATTAAGAATGGGTTTTGCGAGAGAGCCAAATAAAAGAGGTCTAAGGGCGGACGAAGCCGCGGGCGTTCGTCAGTAGATGATGAATATATTCACATAATTCAAAAGATATAACTCGTTCGTTTAAGGCAATTCCAAGTGATTTCCTTATTTCATTTTATATTTCAGTGCGTGATTTTTCAGAAACTAGCAAGTAAGTAATAGTAATAGCAATATCGCTACATTGAATAAAACAAATACCTACGTCCAGCGCCGGACCGAGGTAAATTTTAGAATGGAGCGAGATCCAATTATGGCGCCTTTCCTGTTTGCTCCTAACATTATAGGGACGTTTGAAAAGTTCGTAGCCTAACGTATATCGGAATGTCATACATTTTTAACCGACTTCATCATGGTGCAATCATCACCGTAGCGCCCCCTAGTACCTACAAAACTCGCGCGGCGAGTGGCGCTTGGGCGCCCCTGAGATCGCGACACCCGGGTGTAACGCACCCCCTGCACTATAAGTAAAGACTCTCTAGCTCACGCAGCGCCCGGGTGCAATCATCACCCTAGCGCCATCTATTACCTGTATATACCCGGGTTAAAATCAACGCACTCCCTGCACCATAGGTAAAGAAAGACGCCTCTATTAGAAGTAAATTCGCGCACGTCGCTTTAAATATAGACGATCGAAAAGAAATAAATTTTATTTTCGATCTTGTCTTTACCATTTCGGCGCCCCCTAGGATTTGGCGCCTGGAGCGACCGCTCCGTTCGCCGTATGGACGGTCCGGCCCTGCCTACGTCGAATACTATAATAGGAAGCTTGCATTTAATACAAACTTTTAGCTTATTGAGAGACAATAGCTGCAAAGTATAAGAAGAAAAAACATCAAGGTGACAACCCTAAGCAACAAAAGGCAAAGGGTTAACAACCGAGGCGAGGTATTAGTAAGTTTATTGTTCCATTATATGGGATGTTAGGATGCAAGGGTATTGAGAAACTGCCGAAGACAGACAGTCATAAAATAGTGAGCTGAAAAATTTATTTTACTTTAAAGGTAATTTATCAACTTGGAATAATAATATTGAATTAATTATATTACTAAGTTTCACCAAGACGTCTTTCTTTACTCTGCAAGTTAAATATCTCAAGTAAGTAAGTTAAGTTTTTAAAAATAGTGAATAACTTTGGAAAATAGTGTCGGTTAAATATAAAATTATTAATAATTCAACCCCTCATGGTTAGGGAATTGTTAATGTTTACTATGGGTTAAAAGTTTGTGAAAAATTGTTTTTTAATTCTCAAATCATATTTACGAAAAATAGCAGGAATGCGTATTATTTTTATTACAAGGGCTCCCGCCTTAGAGAGGGAGGGAGGAGAGAGGATATGGAGTTTTAGACCACCACTCTCCAAGGCCAGTTGGCGGGCTTATGGATTCCTTTTCCTGTAAGGAAGAGGTTTAGCCTTGTACTAGTTTGGTGAATCCATATAAAGAGCAAAAGTCACTCATCACTTAATATCGAAAACCTCTTATCGTACAAGGATGAAGTTTAGCTGGGAGATATAGACCTTTTTTTTTATTTTTTACAAGTTAGCCCTTGACTACAATCTCACCTGATGGTAAGTGATCCTTGACTTCCATCTTAGATTGCATGATGATGCAATATGATGATGGACTAAGCGGATTACCTTATAAATGGATGATAATCCACACCCCTTCCGGTTTCTACACGACATCGTACCGAAACCCTAAATCGCTTGGCGGTACGTCTTTGTCGGTAGGGTGGTAATTAGCCACCCACCAGCCAGACCTGGACCAATTAAGAAAACCTCAATAGGTCCAGCCGGGGATCGAACCTAGGATCTCTGTCTTGTAAATCCACCGCGCATACCACTGCGTCACGGAGGTCGTCAAGGTTATAGTCAGTAAACGTCCGCTAAGAACGAATTTTGCAACAGGGCCGGATTAAGGAGGTCAAAGGGCGAGCGCAGTCACGGGCGCCCACAAGTGATTAATATAATGATGACTGCGATTAACAAACTGGCATGCTCCTGTAAAATCGCTATTGTATGTAATTTAATCGTTACACGCAAATGGCGTAAAGTTACATACGATCACGTTTTTGAGTGCTTCTGGAACATAATGGCTCACGATTTATAATTAGAACAATGGTTTGGAGTTGTAGTGTGCATGGGTATCTTTTTGCTTAGTCAATTACGGAACCGATATACATACGTACCTTATATGTACTTGTCGGCGAGTGAGTTATTTGAACGTTAATAAAGTCTATGTTAATTATTGTAATAATATTAGAATCAGGTTTTCATGGTATTGGGTTTTAGTTATTTACTGTTTAAATAAATATGACTGTGGAAGATTGATCACGTGACTCTCGTCCAATAGTATAGCGTTGAAATGGCGCGTAGGCAGTACGCTTTACGGAGTGGAGGCGCCCTGCCACTCTGTAGCCTGCTGGTTGAGCAGTTCAGTATAATCAAGTTCTTGGAATGGATAGTCGTCTTCCTTTTGTTAAATAGTAATGGTGCAATGTTAAAATAGTGATAGTGTTTCGGAACTTCAATGGGTAATTTATCTGTATAGTAGTTACGTAGCTGGGGGCTAACACGAGCGGGGATGGGGAGTGTTTGATATCAGTAAAAGGGCCCTTTAACCCAGCCACTGACGGTTGCCAGCCCGTAATCTCGCTCGTGCTTGCCTACTTGCACTATGATAGTTAATCCTGGTTTACATCTGATAGTATCAGCGCTATACTTGATCAGTAATGTAGCTAGAAAGTAGAACTGTATTAGTAAGTTAAGCGATCGATTCGGTGATAATTGATAGTGTTATTTTGTGTATCTGCCATCCTTGACACATAAAGCATAGAACCTGCTCTTAGACTAAGGCTTCTCCGTTATCAAAGTAGTATTTAGTCTGCTCCACCGCCATACTCATGTTATACTTCTATAGAGGTTCGTTGATATTTGCATGGTGGCCTACGACCAGCCGCCATTTTGATTTCATTTTGGAACAACGCTCTCATTTATATGAGATCGTAGTTCCAAAATTGAGATTAGGTCTCATTCGCACGAGTGTTAAAAAAGCGATGCTGTTAAACCCAGCGTTGGCGGGCGTAGCGTTGCATGAAGTTGAATGAAGGTCTATTTCCAACGCCCAAAATTGGCAATGCACACTGCTTGCACTTTTAACGTCCGTTAAAATACTCTGGTTCAAATGCCTCTCATTTATAACAGTATGGTTTACTAACAGAAAAGTCACGCAACGGAAAAGCGTTATACAGTACTTTATAATAATTATGTATTTATATTTTAGTCAAGATTATAATTTTCCTTCCTTTCTAACGATTTTTATCCAGAAAATTAGAAATCTTTACTAGTCTAATACATTGTTACTATATCTTTCATTCCATCTGTTATTCGTTAGAATATACAGGATGATTTTTTGTGGTTGATCTCACGCAACGATATAGTAAGTAATGTTTTGGCAATACAAGCGATATAAACTAATCCTATAAATAAGGGTTCGGTCTTTGTACGTTCGGAACCTAAAAAAATTGGTGGATTTGTAGGTCTTAATTTCTGGATGTTTCCAATTTTGAAAATTCTTTTACCACTAGAAAACCTCGTTATTTGTGAGTGTCGTTTGCTATATTTTATGCCCGCATTCTCACTGGAACGAGAACTATGCATTGGCTAGTTATTACAAAAATTTAGTGTGGTAGTTATTACAAAAATCAATTAGAACTTGGAATGGTGAGATACATGGAATGGACTTTACCGTACTTACATTTTCACTTTGATTTTTTTTTATAATTGAAATTTCAAATACTTATATTTTTTGATTCTTAAATAAGTTTTGTTTAATTTCTTGAATTATTTTCTTAAAATGTTGGGATATACGTATACGTTAAAATCATTCTTTCTGCGTGAGACCATTAAAAATAAACATCACTCTGTGTAAGAACTGTGTAATGTGTATGCATGGTAAAAATTATAACCTGTGTTAATATGCTTTTCAATAATTATTCAACGATGGAGAGATGTTGAATCAATGTAACACAAAGCAGATTTTGTTGATGTGTTTAATTATTATCAACAGCGTGAAAAATAATCTAATTGTATACTTTTTGAAAAGTATGACTAACTAAATCGCCGTTCCCGGGGAATAAAATGGTACCTGCCATTACACGTTTTTTAGTATTATTTATTTTTTTGAGATCTATGGGTATTAATACATCTAATCTAATATTTCGTAATTTTTTTGCAGTTATTAACGAAGTTACAAAATATTACAATAGTATTCCAAGGTATAGTCACTGGCATAAAGGTATGAGAATAAAATGGTAATATAATATTACCATAATGTATTCCTACTTCTTATTAAAGTAATCATCATAGCAGCCGATGGACGTCCACTGCAAGACATAAGCCTTTTCTAGGGACTTCCAAACATCATGATACTGAGCCACCTGCATCCAGCGAAGCCCTGCCACTCGCTTAATGTCGTCAGTCCACCTGGTGCGGGGTCGCCATTCCAGCACCTTGGGACCCCATCGTCCATCGACTCTTCGAACTATGTGCCCCGCCCATTGCCACTTCAGCATAAGGTAAACAGCCAAATAATTGTCTGGTACTCAAAATTTAAGACTTGATTTATAATAAAACCAGTTACTATTTTATTCTCGTTCAAAATAATTTTTATCTGTAGGTTTTAAGAGTGCAGAGTAGAATTTTAAATTCCGGTTAGACTGTACGGCGAATAAAAGGGCATTACAATATGAAATTGAAAATACAATAATGATTTAATTCGCTAACATTTAATTTTTTATTTTTTAACTTATGGCTTTATTATTGTATGTATATGTAGGCTTTTGTCAATTAAGCTTAACAAAAGCCATAAAAATTAGCTTTCATTCGAGCTTTCTCACTTTTATCTAAGTAAATTACTTTGTCAACAATCGCCAAAATTCGGTTTTTTATTTTTCCTAAAAAATTTGCTTTCTGCAATTACAATTTTGTTCACCGGGAACGGCAAAATATTTAAAGCAATACACTGATGACTAAGCTGACCGGTAAGAGGAAAATTAAATAAATATTTACATAAGTAGATAGAATTCTGTAATTGAAATAAATTCAGAGTATAAATTTATCTTTTCAGCCAAATCTGTCCAGGGGTTTTAGCAAAGTTGCACATTGATTCTGTTTATACTAACGAAAAATACAATACTTAATGTATGAAACAAGTGACAGATAAACGACTCGTACTTTGACGTTTCTAACTGATATCGCTATGAAATTAGTTACTTTAATTAATGTAAGATGGCGCTATTATTATCTAACTCTCTGACATAATATAATGTAAGGACGCACAAAATTGTGCATGTGTGAGCTCAGCGGAGTCGCTAAATTAGTAAAATTTTTTGCGGTGATTTTGTTGACACGTAACATATCTACAGTATAAAATAATCATTGGATTTAATATTGAACAACATCAACACATTCGTTGTTTATTTTACCTAAAAAGAATCACGATACTTGTGTTTTGCAATAGCCCAGCCGACCCCTACCACGTGATGTGCGTTGGTGTAAGAACCTCATTTAACGCCATGTGACTTTTTCTGTAAATATTACATTAAAAAATACCTATCAGGTCGTTTCAAATATCCTAGATCTGCAGTTATGAAAATAAGCGCCTTCGTGGAAAAAATAAACCGATGCCTTGTAATGGGAACTATTTACTTTGTGATGACTGTAATTTGACGAAATACGAGTATCTACATAATGTGTGAGTATTTTTAAATATAAACATTGTATCTTTTATATACAATATTATTTGTTATACCATTACCATTGTCTATAAACAGAACAACATTGACAACACTTGCATGCTCTAGCAAGGAAAACTTCTAATTGCCGCCCTGTTTCCATTTGCATGAGGCGTAGGTGTTAAGTCACATTTTTTTAATATGTTCTGCTAGTTAGCCCTTGACTACAATTTCACCAAACTTGTTAGGAGTACTGAGGAAGAAAATCCACACCCCTTTCAGTTTCTATACGACATTGTAACGAAACGCTAAATCGCTTGGCGGTGACGTCTTTTGCCGGTAGGGTGGTAACTAGCCACGGCTAAAGCCTCTCACAGGCCAGACCTGTACCAATTAAGATAACTTCAGCCGAGATTCGAACCCAGGACCTCCATATTGTAAATCCACCGCGCACACCAATGCGCCACGGAGGCCATCAAAAAACTCTTCTTGTAAACACCTACATCATCATCATCATCAACAGCCGATTGGTGTTCACTGCTGGACATAGGACTTCCAAACAAAACGGTCTCGAGCCACCAGCATCCATTATCCCTGCAAGCCGCTTCATGTCCTCAGTCCACCTTCGAACTACGTGCCCTGCGCTTTACCACTTCAGTTTCGCGACTCGCTGATCTATGTCAGTGACGTTTCTTCCGCGAATCTTCTCATTTCTGATTCGATCTCGCACAGAAACTCCAAGCATAGCTCGATCCATCGCCCGCTTGGTAAATTTGAGCCTTATTATCAGCGTTTGAGTACCTATCAGGCATTACAATAGTGTTAAGGGATTAAGTGTGGCACAATTTTTCTTCTTTCTTCTTTCTTTCATATGAGGGCGACCAACACATACATACGATACGAAAAATTTCTTGCCGTCTCTGCTTAGCAAAACTTGCTTCCAAACAGGTGGTAGAGTATATTTGCGACATTTTCAGGAGTATGCGTCAATACATTGTCCAGCGAACAAAAATTTAATAAGAACAAACAAAACGATGTATAAAACTGCAAATAATAAAAAAAATAATCAATACATATTATTGCTAAGTTTGTGCATTTTAACAGATTGCTGATTATGTAATAGTTATAAATAGTTCTAATTTTAGATGCTAGATCTGTAATTTCTTTTTTTCTAAAACATCATAAAATTGTTATAATGTGCATATTACGCAATGGACGTGTTAATTTTCATTGCAATTTCCTTTTATCCGACTTCAAAAAAAAGGAGGATGTTTCTCAATTCGACCGTAGGTATATATTTTTTTATATGTGTTCGCGCATAGTAGTTTATGGATCAATTTTGTTAATTCGTTTTTTGTTGAAAAGGAGATGTTCCGAGGGTGGTACCATGATAAGGAAACCAGGATCTAATGATGAAATCCTGGAAAAAACGAGAGGATCTATTAAAAATCGTAGGGGCAGCCAATGCCTTTCCTCATTAATTATTTGAACTTGTTTTTTATAGTTAATTATTTGATTTCAGTAGATTATGGATGCAATAACACGATTTAAACATAAAATACGGTATTATTAACACATTTATCTGTACTAATATTATAAAGCTGAAGAGTTTGTTTGTTTGTTTGATTGAACGCGCTAATCTCAGGAACTACTGGTCCGATTTGAAAAATTCTTTCAGGATTAGATAGCCTATTTATCGAGGAAGGCTATATTTTATCCCGGTATTCCTACGGGAACGGGAACCACGCGGGTGAAACCGCGCGGCGTCTGTTAGTTTTATTTATAAAAGAATAAGTACAGCCTAATTAAAACAAAATAACAATACAATATATCCACTTACAAATTTTCCAAATGCAAGTCAAAAATATAATATTATACAAAATGTAAATCTAACTATTATTACAAAGAGGTAAAGGTTGTCTCTGGATCTATTAAACTGATTTTAAAAAATTCATTAACACTAGAAAGCCACGTTATTTGTAAATGTCATAGGCTATATTTTATCCCCGTATTCTCACAGGAACGGGAACAATTTTTTTTTTTAAAAGAATATTTGCCATATTTTTTATAATATGACCAATATTCCCATTCCCCTCCAACTAGTCGGGAAAGACTGTGCTAGGAGTGGGTACGACAATAGACCAAAGGGGTGAGGATTGAACCACCACCCCTCGGTGATGACTCCAACCGTTCTTACCGTTGAGCTATTAAGGCTTACTATTACTATGGGGGTAAAATCGCGTGCGTCGGCTAGTAGTTTATAAATACCAAGCCACACGTGTACCATCGTCTTTGGACCGTAAACGCAATACTGTCAGCATTTATCTCGAGCAACCTTGAGCCGAGCAACGCCCATGTACGGAAGTGCATAATGTATCGAATCGACAGAACTGCGTTTAGTGGAGTGCAGTTTTAGGCGTTTTAAATAAAAAAAAAATTGAATATATAGTTTTATTTTTTATATTAATTATTATTTATAGTCTATATATAATAATGTATAGTCAAATATTTATAACACATAGACAGTATGACGATCTTAGATTAACTAACTTTGTTATTGTCATTTACTATTTTATTCTTTGACAAGTTAGGGCTAACTTGTCAAAGAATAAAATAGTAACTGACAATCACATCATCACATGATGATGCAGTCTAAGACGGAAGCGGGCTTGGAGGAGGTATCAGTAATGCTATCCATAAGTTCGACATTTATATCCTACTAATAATTATTATAAACGCGAAAGTTTGTATGGATGTTTGGATGTTTGTTACTCTTTAACGCCGGTACTACTGAAGCGATTTTTATCCCGAAAAATCCATGATTTCCGGAGATTTGCGAAAACTGATGATTTTAATGATAAATAATAATGATAAATTATATGAATGTTTGTTACTCTTTCACGCGTCGACTTCTGAACCGAATTAGCTGAAATTTGGTATTAAGATATATTATAGCATGGATTATATCGCGGGCGTAGATTTATAACACATAGATTATATGGCAATCTTAGACTAATTTATACTGGTTTGTATTATTGTCATTTACTATTTTATTCCTTGACAAGTTAGTCCTTGACTAAAATCGCACTTGATGTTAAGTGATGCAGTCTAAGATGGAAGCGGGCTTGGAGGCACAAGTTATGCTATACATACCTCTGACATTTAAATACTTATATAATATATAACGGTGATAGCCCGGTAGATATGACCTCTGTCTCCGATTGCAGAGGGTGTGGGTTCGAACCTGGTCCGGGACATGCACCTCTCAATTTTCAGCTGTGTGCATTTTAAGAAATTAAATATCACGTGTCTCAAACGGTGAAGAAAACACATCACGAGGAAACCTGCACACCAGAGAATTTTCCTAATTCTCTGCGTGTGTGAAGTCTGCCAATCCGCATTGGGCCAGCGTGGTGGACTATAGGCCTAAATTTTCATTTTGAGAGGAGACTCGAGCTCAGCATATGGGTTGATAACGATAATGTATAAATTCACCCAGACGCTCGAAAACACCCATGCTCGTCACACAAATATTTTTCAGTTGTGGAAATCGAACCCACGGCCGTTGATGAAAAAAACAGTGAAAGAAAGATACCACGAGCCTCTGAAAGCATGTTTCAAAAAATGCTAATGTTGTAATTATATAGCTATTAATAGTATTGAAAAAATCTGCATAAGAGCCCAATATCAATCAATCAAACAAATTCATTGATCGAAGAATCACTGACGAATCATCTACTAAGCATCACGTTATAAACGTTTTTAATCTCATTTCGAGCAATCATCATATACATTTTTTTTAATAATAAAGAATTATGCTATATTGTTTTTCTTAAATAATATTGAAGAGCAAGCTGCTCACGAGATTACCGCCATGTGGAATGTTGAGTCAACTGTTATTGTCCCGATAGTTCGTTCAGTCAATGGTCTAAATAGCGAAAAGCTTCGACCAACACCTTAAGAAGCTTTCGCTTAACTGTTGGATCAAGAGTCGGATACAAAAGGCAGTGATTGAAAGAATTATGCCATTTCTTTTAATTAACACGACCAATATTCCCATTCATACCTGCAATTAGTCGGAAAGACTGCTATGAGAAAGTAAGACAATAGTACAGCAGGCGGGGATCGAACCCACGACCTGTCAGTGTTGAGTCCTCCTTTACCTCATTTTATAATGCTTGTTTTAATGTTCAGCTTATCTCTAATCTATACAAATAATATAGAGGTGAATTTGTGAGGTTGTGGGGATAATTTCTGAATCTACAGAACTGACTTCGAAAATTCTCATATCAATAGAAAGCTACAACTTTACCGAGTAACATAGGCTTCTTTATCCCCATATTCCCACGGGAATGGGAACGACGGTGCTTCTTCTAGTCTATACTAATATTATAAAGAGGAAAAATTTATATTTTTGTAGATATGTAACGAATAAACTCAAAACGACTGGGCCAATTTGAAAAATCCTTTCATTAATACAGAGCTATATTATCAGAGAGTAACACAGGCTATATTTTATCAACGTATTCCCACGGGAACGGGAACTACGCAGATAAGTCTGCGGGGCTTCTGCCAGTATAACATATGATACCTACTAGCGGACTAGGTCAAGCTTCGCTTTGACTTATGTGCGTTTCTTCCCTACCCTGCCACTACACTACCCCTAACCCCTACGATATCCCTACCATAGAAATGCTCCATACTAACTTCCACCCCCCATTGCAGGAAGAGACAAAAAGTAGCATAAGTCAAGTAGCTTTCCAACTATCTCCACTTAAAAAATCACATCAATTCGTCGCTCCGTTTTGCCGTAAAAGACGGACAAACAGACAGACAGACAAACACACACACTTTCACATTAATAATAAGTATGGATATAAGGTATCATTGATCATATCGCGTGTATAACATCGATAGATCACGATTCACGTGTATCAAAGATCTCGCCTTAGCAACCGATACTAACTGATCGTTTCGTCTCAATTACAATACATCAGTGTCAGCACCTTGCTACGCGTGTAACATAGTTTTATCCGGGTTTTTGAGGCAGTGCGGCGGTTACTGCTCGCGCGGCAGAAATCGGCACCTGTATTAAACTAGGGTGTGCATATGTAAATTTAGAAAAACAGGACAAAAAGAACAAAAATTATTTATTATATGTTATGCATTATTTATTTATTCAATGCTTTGGCCATCTATACTAATATTATAAAGCTAAAGAGTTTGTTTGTTTGATTGATTGAACGCGCTAATTTCAGGAACTACTGGTCCGATTTGAAAAATTCTTTCAGTGTTAGATAGCTCATTTATCGAGAAATAGGCTATGTTTTATTCCCGTATTCCTACGGGAACGGGAACCACGCGGGTGAAACCGCGCGGCGTCTAACTAGTACTATTACTATTATTACTACTATTACATATTGCGACATATTTGCATTATCGCGTGTGTGGATCGACTATTGCGAAGAATTTGGTCGAAGGTCGAAGGGCGAAGGCATTTAGGCATTTGTCAAGTGTTGTCATAAACGTAATCGCGATCTGTGCGATCACCCCATCTAAAAATTACAGCCAGTTAATAAAATAATCAATTCATCGTGTTAACGTTGAATTTGCAACGCTCAGCAGATCCTGACTACCGATTCGGTGGTAGACTCGGTATTCATTACAAGCAGACAAACCTATCGTTTCAAAAGTGTTTGTAAACTGAGTCTAATTTTCAAAAAAAATTACACGCATATAATAACAACGTTGAACACGGCAGTTTTAAACACTTTCAATTTACTATTATCGTTATATTTCAGCCAATTAGTGTAAACCGTAAAACACGAAAATATGCAGTGTTTTTGAGTTTATCGCGTTCAGACAGACATACAGATCAACGCTGTTAATAGCATTAGCTAACCCTATATGTTATTCTGTACAACGTAACCTTGTAATTAGAACGGTATATAGGTCAATGGGATTTAAAGAATGAAATTAAATTACTATTTTTATTACAGTTTTCATTAGTGTGAACAACCTTCGAAGTGATTAAAACTAAACTCATAAAAATAGTTATGAATAAAGAAAAATATAATTAAAAAGTAAATCACCTAAAGACAACCTTGAATTGTATTTGTAAAAAGTGTCAATAAAATGTTAGTAACGCCGCGATCGCTGTAATTATCATATCTACGCTAATATTATAAAGAGGAAAGGTCCGATTGTTTGTTTGGATGTTTGTTTGCATTGAATAAGCTCTGAAACTACTGAACTGATTTGAAAAATTCTTACATTTTTGAGAAGCAACACAATCTCCAAAAGCTATAGGCTATGTTTTATGCTAGTGTCGTCACAGGAATGGGAACTACGCGGGTGAAACTCTGCGGTGTCTGCTAGTCTAAATGTCTCGTTGATCCAGTGGTTATTCTATGTGGCTTCAAATCACGAGGTCGAACTATGAGATTTCCTTTTTTCTAATAAATTTTCCCATTCTCCCACAGCCATCATCAGCCAGAGCATGCATGTCGCTCTATAGCGTTGGTGGAGGTACTAATAACCTTCTCTCTTACCAGTCTGCAGAGCGGTTCATCCCACCGTCTCTGGGAATATATATTTTTTGGTAAATCAGTGCTCGGACAAGCTGTTTTCCAAGCATTTACGGCCTCGGTCTTATACAATACTTCAAAATTAACCAGTGTGGATGCTAAAATTTTCCTGGTTAATTCCTCCGTGGACAAGAACGCTGGTAAGCTAACGTCAGAAATTTTGCGAATGCCGATGCCGCACAGGCGTACTGGTAAAGTCGCCTAAAGCCACACTCGGTGATTTAAGGCCACATTTAAAATTTTACATAGAGAATTTCGCATAATTTTGTCAATTTGTTCCAAATCTGGCAGGTTTTTCAAAAATGAGATAATCAATGACAATGAGACAATGAATAAATTTGGGGAAGAAAGGACAATATCGAATAATAATTAATTGTATAATTATTTCTAATAATTTGTCTGTAACTTCACGAAAATTTTACATTTATGAAGTTTTCACAACATTTTTCAATATTAATTATTGTCCTGGTGTAAACTGGCAGCAACCGGCTTACTGCTGAGCTCGAGACTCCTCTGAGAGTGAGAGGGGTTAGACCAACAGTCCACCACGTTGGCCCAATGCGATTTGGCAGACTCCACACACGCAGATATTTAAGAAAATTTTCTGCTATGCAGGTTTCCTCACGATGTTTTTCCTTTACCATTTAAGACACGTGATAATATTTAATTTCTTATAATGCACTCAACTGAAAAGTTGTGTACATTATAAGATAAGCACATATAATTATAAGTGTCATATCCACTAGGATATCACGGCTCTTACTTAATAGTTATTTCGATGTAAAATTTTATCCTAAAAATATTAAAAAGCTTGGTCACCGTACGCGTTCTAGACTCGGTTTGCTGGCGCCGAGAAGTTTATAATTTCATTGCATCATTTTATATAATCTTTTGTTATATTTCTCAGCGTTTTTAATTATTTAATGGTTAAAAATTATGTAACCGTTTACATAAATACTCATCTGACATTGAAGAATTACTAAAATCTTCATACATCTTTGATACCTACATTCGTAGCAGTCGAATAAAGGACCACTTTTACCAAGTGGGCTAAAAATTTAGTCAAATTATTATGTTTCTATTAGTAGCAGTAGATTTATTTATGGGGTACTACTGCAATGCTTCATACAGACGCTAAACAGCATTGCTGAGTTTCGGTCTGAAGCCCGCGCAATGGCGTGCACTCCATAGATAGAAAAATGCACTGCCTACTAATGCACCTGAGGAATTATTATTATGTTCATTGGAAAAGGAATTTTCCATTTTGTAACCAATTTGTACATATAGTGCATACCATAATTAAACACACTGTGCACGCCACTGAAGCCGTGCCAGTGGTATGCGGGGTGGATTTACAAAAAGAGGTTCTGGGTTTCTATCCCCGGCTGGGCTGATTGAGGTTTTCTTAATTGGTCTGGCTGGTGGGAGGTTTCGGCAGTGGCTAGTTACCACTTTATCAGCAAAGACATACCGCCAATCGATTTAGCGTTCCGGTACGATTTCGTGTAGAAACCGAATGGGGTTGTGGATTTTCCTCCTAACAACTTAGCCCGTTTGCATCTTAGATTGCATCATCACTTACCATCAGTTGAGATTGTATTGAAGGGCTAACTTCTAAAGAATAAAAAAGGTAAAGGTCTGTTATAGTCATCTTAAAAGATTTTTAGTAATTTGAAGTTATCACACTAAGCTCGCTATACCATTCTGAAGCACCGTGGTATCCCCAATAATATATTAAAGAGGATAATCGTGACAAAGTTTATACATAAGTAAATATATGATTTAAATGTTGGCATGGTCGTGACTCATTTCTGATATAGTACAATGTAGGTACAATGATTTGTAGCCAATTGTGACTTGATTTAGTACCGCATACGTCTGACGGTTGACCTCCCCGGTTCGGAAGTCAGACCCAATTTCATATGCAAATTGTTAACAATTTGATAAAGTACACCTTTTAGGTGTTCTTGGAGTTTCGTTAATACCGCAAAAGAAATAAACGAATATTTACAGGATTATCTTGTTGTATGTCTGTCTCAGCGGGCGATGGAGCGATCTATGCTTGGAGTTTCTCTGCGTGATCGAATCAAAAATGAGGAGATCCGCAGACGAACCAAAGTCACCGACATAGCTCAACGAGTCGCGAAGCTGAAGTGGCAATGGGCAGGCCACATAGTTCGAAGAGCTGATGGACGTTGGGGTCCCAAGGTGCTGAAATGGCGACCCCACACCGGAAAGCGCAGTGTTGGTCGACCCCCCACTAGGCGGACCGAGGACATCAAGCGGATTGCAGGAAACCGCTGGATGCTGGCGGCTCGAGATCGTTATGCTTGGAGGTCCATGCAAGAGGGCGAGGCCTATGTCCAGCAGTGGACGTCCATCGGCTGACCATAATGAATTTGAAGATGATGGTGAGTTTGTTTCTTAATCCGTCCTCAGGCTTCTTAATGGAACCTCAGCGGCGTCACCGGGGATTTGGGCGAGCACAGAAGATTGGATGGGCGGAACAACTCTCTAAGGGCGTCTCCTCTAAGACTTAGACCTCGGCTTATCGGGCTATTCGGGAAGATTGTTAAGACCCTATTTGCTTTTAAAAGCGTAGTGATAAGAATTTTAATTAGCCAGGCTTCGCCAGTTGGAATTCTAGGGAGCAATTATATTTACAAAGGAAAAGAAAAATATTAATTGTAGTTAGAGTCAAGATTATACAGCTGTAAACTAATTGTAGCACTATCTATAACTCTACGGGGATTGCTATTGCAAAGCAAGTCGACTGAATGGCCTTATTTGGTTAATATTATATTATTTAGAATCTCTAGGGGGAGGGAGCACCTAGCCTCTGCCTCGTTGTTTAAGTACCTTGTTGTTTAAGTATGACAATAAATTGTTGGAAGAGTCGGAATTATTCACAGCTCAAAGAGTCATAGATTTACTTACACGCGGGCAAATTCGCGGGCGTCTGAGAGTGGAAATAATAAAGTAAAGAAAGTTATTTTATTAGTAACTAACTAAACGAACTTTACTTTTAAATAAAGCAGAGTAAAGATACTGACTGACTGACAGTTAGTTAGTTAGTTATTAATAGTTGTCGAAAATACCTGTTACGTAACCAAAACACCGAGCAGGTACTAGGACATGAGAAATATTCAAGAGGTTAAGTTCAATGGAACAATCTACGAGTAGGGTGGATAGAAGACGGAACATTCAAGCGCTTGCTAGGGGTGGAACTTCGATTTAAATGAAAGTGAAAAATGTGGACACTCATTCCATAATGCCTGATGCGTTACCTTTCTCACCAACGTAACGAATTCCTTAAGCTTGAACTAAAAAGTGGTATTCATTTAAATGGTAGTTATTATAAGAGTATAGTTTTTATTTCTAAATTTTTGAATTACCTTTAAAAACGTATCTAGACTCCAAAACATAAAAAAAGAGTACTTAGTGCATTATAATGCTAAATTATTATGGAAAAATTGGTCATTTGCGATTCCGTTTACGTGAAATATTTGTCCTTGTGTGTACAGTGAAACTAATAAAAAAATATATATTATTAAGTTTATTAGTGGATGTTCTTTATTCAGCCAAGAACAAATACATAAAATTATTAACATAAAATAAATTAAACGAACGAAATACAATTGTGACTACTAAATTTGACCTAAACCACAGAAATAAGAATACAAGTGCCCAAACAAAATAATAAATAAACATACAGGACAAGGTAAACGACCCCGTTCTAAATGCTATTGTTTTAGAAATAATAGATAGAACAGAAACAAAACACGCGTTATCGGGGAGGCAGTCCGCACGACACTACGTAAGTAAAACACCGAGTACCAGGAGATCAGAAACACAAAGATGTAATCACATAACTTTAGTTGAATGGAAAACGGGAGTAGTGCAGGCGATGAAGGTTTTGTTGTGAAACTTGTGTGTGCAACATAAGAATCAAATTGCTATTTAGTTATTAGAACGACAGCTTGCGATAGCCATTTATGAAGACTGAAAGTTTTCATCTCATGCTCCTACGATAGTTAAGTGCGGTAGCCAAATGGAGTTTGCGCTAATGGCTTTGGAAGTTTGCAGGTTTTAAGGGTCCAAGGTAACAAGTGATTCTGAGTTTTCTAAGTATACATACATGAATACTGTTTACCAACAAATAAATTAGAAATGAAGGTAGAAAACGCATGTCATTACATAACTTATTTATTTTAAATTATGTATGTTTTTTTTATAAAATGTTATATAAAATATATTAACCTGAACTCATTGTTTTAAGCTTATTAATCAAATTTATTTTCATTAATTTAAGAACAAGTTAATTATAGGTGTGAAATGATTTTGTATGTTGGTAAACAGTACTCCCCAAAAAAGGCTGTAGTATACAAGGTTGTAAGACGTAGTTTTTGGATATTGTCTATGACATATCATGAGGAATCATATCTTCAATTTTCAGATCCTAGGCCTTGTAGAAACTTTTCCCTAGAGACCCTCAATTTTTTCTTTAAAAGTCAGTTGACGCTGTTTCGAAGGGCTCCCGCGAAGCTGACTGGCGAATGTGACTGGCTGACATGATTTCTTTCATTATTATGCCATTTTAAATGGCATATGCGAAAAAATATATTCTTCAATAAAATAATAATCTATTTTGATTTTAGACCTAGATTTTTATTAGATAGTTTCACATCACATTCGTAACTCGTATCACAAGACAGAGCATCGCGACATCGCGATTGCGTTAAAACTACTGAACCGATTTTAATGCAAATTGTACTATTGTCAGTTAGCTTAAGTTCCATATTGTATTCTTTCACAATAAAAAAAAAATTGAAGTAAATTACATGTAATTCAAGTAATAATAAAGAATTTTGACAATTACGAGTACATCTGTTAGCTCGGATAGGAGAAGTACCAACAAAATTTTGTAAAGGTTTTGTTTAGAAGCCCCAATAGAGAAATAAACTACGGACATAATAACCTATTAATCTTTTATAAAGTCGGTAAAATAAAACATGTAGTGATTGCTAAAAAAATTGTGAAAATAAACATGAAATAAATCAATAATCTCGACTTGTTTCTTTTTTCCAGACACCAGTGCTAAACAACACACATGTTACGTAACGAAAACACTTTGTACCAGGGGAAAATAACAATTGAAGAGATTTCACTATACTTAAAGCCTGAAGGTTGCCCTGCCCGCACATACTATAATCAATACATACGTATAAAACAATTAAATATCTATTTGTGTAATTTAATTTCAAAGTAATTGTTTTACTAAATTTTTAACTAAAATTTTTGTCAGTCTATCTGTCTATCCGGAATAATCTTTGGAACGGTTGTACTGATTTTAATGGGATTTCAATGGAACCTTAACTTGAAGATAAAGGAGGTTAGTGATTATTTTGCAACATAGAGGCTTATTTAGAAGTTCCTTCATGAACGAGTTTAACATAGAAAAACCGTCCTAACTAATGACTCCGACCGCCCAAAATAGATGAGAAATAGCCTTAGAAGCATTCATAAAGAAGTTTGGAAAACTACATAGTTGGGTGAGCGAGAAAAACTAACTTCAAATAAAAGTTCCATAGGGTGATAAATCCAATTTAATCAAATAATGATGATTATAATAATGTTTAAACAGATTGGACAAGGAAAAAATTATAGAAAAACAAACTATATGTCGCGGGCACCCGTTAGTTAAATAAAATAACAACTTGTTGTATCGTCCTTGAAAGCCAAACTTCACCTGTTACGTAACCGAAACACGAAGTACCCAGGGCATCATACGCAGTAAAGAGGTAAGCAACTGTTTCAGGCGAACGATAGGGGCGGAGTGAACTTTGAGGTTAACAACCTTGCACCCCTGTAATTTATATGAAGGTTACCTTAGTTACACCACTTTGCAGGTATGTGCATTAGATCAATACTTTCTTTAAAAATAACAATTTTTAAATTTCCATTTTACAAGTTAACACTGTCAGAGCATTGATATTACGATAAAAATATAATTTGACAATTTGATGGTTTGACTAGACGTACTGTTTAAAACTGCATTAGCGCCCAAATTATGATTTTTTTAAATAGTAGAAACAGGTAAAGAAAAATGTTTCCTGTTGCTGCAGAATTCGCCACAACAATTTTGAAAATTTTCTTAAGCCAAAATTATAGGGAATATATTTTTCTTGTTTTCAAAAAATGTCTCCATATTTTTTTTTCATGAACTTGTATATTTTGGTCACCAGAATGAAAAATCGATAAAAACCTCTTTTTCAACATGGCAGCTGATCTTAGGGCTTAGGACTTCGAAAACTTGAATTTCAGCTCCGCCAAACACCCACTCTATTATGAAAAAAAAACAAATTCTGTCGTTTAATTTTCCGACGTTTTTTTGGACGTACTGTAATATATGCATATGTTCGAATTTAGAATAATAGATAGCTCTACTTCTTAGAGTTAAGCGAGTAATTTGTGTATGAAAAAAAAAATCAATAATTGTATCACCTGTACGTAACCGTAACAACGAGTACCAGGACATCATAAAGTGTAAAGAGCGTAGCAACAATCACCGTGTTTCAAGTTCAACCTCCAACGATGCATGAACCTGAAACTTCAACATGTGTAGATTGGTGGTATTACCATTATGTTTATATTACATCGTGGAAATTATGTATTAAACTAATTGAACGAGCATTTCTTCGAATATTGGTGTTTCTTGTGAACGATCATTACGATGTGTAACAAGAGAACTTAGTAATCTAATGCCGTATTAAGTTAGAGAACTAATTAAACTGTAGGTAAATAACAAAACAGTATTTTATAAAAGATTTGAATACAAAACAGTACACTCTTTAAATCTGTAACGCTGCACCAATACGGGATGGTGTAGCTAGTGTTTGAATGATTGCCCCACCCATATTCAAAGAGAGTTACCTTTTCGATTCTTTGAGTTATTAATTAACAAGTTTTATTGATGTAAAAATCAAAATATTTCTTTTTTGCGGGTTCCAATCAAATCAAATGACATTGTACAAAATTCATTCTAAAGTTTCAAAAGTGGTTGTAAACTTACACTTCAGAAAATTTTGATCATTCATATTTCATTTTACGTTATTAATAAATGTTAAGTAGAACTTTAGACTTTATGTTCGCCGATCTTTGCCTTAAGAGGACAACATTTAAAAAAAAACGAGACGTTATGGACGTCACATAGAAATGTTTTTATCATATTGTCCTTATTAACGGAAGATGACGATTTTCTTCATTAATGAATTTTAGCCAAAAAAAACTAATTAAACTTAGGTAGGTATAATAAAAGGTGGTTTATAATGTTAATTCTCTCATCTTTGACCCACTACATTCGTCGTCAGTAGTGCGTGGTTGACGTCAACTATTCATACACATACGTCAACCAACATCATTATAAAACAAGTTTGTTATTGTTACGGACTTTATATACGTTTTTTTAACCCCTGACGCGAAATCATCTATGTTGTCTGTCTGTCTGTAATACCGTAGCTTCCAAACGTGTATATACCAAAGGGAATATACTAGGCACTCATAGTTTAAAGTAGATATAGGTATTTATTGTTGTATGTATTCTATGTAATAAAGGATCACGACGTGGTTGAAGGACGTTGATTTTAGGCAGGCGTCCACAGATCCGCATCGTACGTATCGGACGCATCGCATTAAACGGATTTTAGTATGCTTTGTATAGAAAGTCATACAAGTGCGTCCACTGATCCGCATCGTACGGATCACATCGAATGGATTTTATCTACCTACCGTAAAATTTAAATCCGTTTGATGCTATGCGTCCGACACGTGCGACGCGGATCTGTGGATGCCTTGTCAATTGGGGGAAGGATTTTAGTTATGTAGGTAGGTATAATGAAAGTCGGATAAGCCAATTCGAATATTCCATCATCATCATTACCAACCTCTTGTTAGCTGGCCTTGTAGTTGTTACGGCGAACTACAAGGCCAGGTAACTTTAAAGAAGAGGGAATTTATATTGGGTATCAATTTTATGCTGTTGACCCAACATGTTGTTCTAATGAGGCTTGGTGGATGAAGGTAATAATATTTGATTTTGTAACGATCACTATCATTAAGTCTGATAATCTGATCTGATAATGATCCTGGTTGACATTCTGTCAATGATAATGACTAGGATCACAGAACAGAAAAAGCTAAACTAAACGCTTTGTGACCAGGATCGACAGTTGTAGGTATACATCTTAAATGATTAAATCTAATTTTGTGTGTTCAATAAGAATCTGATTCTAATAGCGATATACCTAGCTTAACAGAGAACACAAAGTTAAATAGATTGAATTCTCAAAGAACAAAAGTCACATCCGGGTTAGCCAACTACAAGTTATTCAGAAATGTACTATAATTAATAATAATAGTGTTATAATGTCATAATGATCAGACTACGAGGCCAATCCAGTTGCAGCGAGGAGTGCGTCAGGGAGATGTGATCTCTCCGAAGCTATTTACCGCCGCATTGGAAGACGTCTTTAAGCTTCTGGACTGGGGCGGACTTGACATCAACATCAATGGCGAGTACATCACTCAACTGCGGTTCGCGGACGATGTAGTCATCATGGCAGAGACTCTGGTTGACCTTAGTACCATGCTCAATGACCTCAGCAGAGTTTCTCAACAGGTGGGCCTAAAAATGAACATGGCCAAAACAAAAGTAATGTGTAATGCTCATGTATCGCTCCACCCAGTTATAGTTGAGAACGCTGCACTCGAAATTGTAGACGAATACATATACCTAGGACATATGATCCAGTTAGGTAGGTCCAATTTCGAGAAAGAGGTGAACCGTCGAATCCAACTCGGTTGGGCTGCATTCGGGAAGCTTCGCGACATCTTTTCGTCCGAAATTCCTCAGTGCCTGAAGACGAAAGTCTTCGAACAGTGCGTGTTGCCAGTGATGACCTATGGTTCCGAGACTTGGTCGCTAACTATGGGCCTCATAAGAAGGCTCAGAGTCACACAGCGGGCGATGGAACGAGCTATGTTAGGAGTATCTCTGCGTGATCGAATCAGAAATGAAGAGATCTGCAGAAGAACCAAAGTCACCAACATAGCTCAACGAGTTGCGAAGCTGAAGTGGCAATGGGCGGGGCACATAGTTCGAAGAGCCGATGGACGTTGGGGTCCCAAAGTGCTGGAATGGCGACCGCGCACTAGTAAGCGCAGTGTTGGCCGACCCCCCACCAGGTGGACTGACGACATCAAGCGAGTCGCAGGGATTCGCTGGATGCAGGCGGCTCAGTATCGTGATGTTTGGAAGTCCCTACAAAAGGCCTATGTCCTGCAGTGGACGTCCATCGGCTGATATGATGATGATGATGAATGTCATAATGTAGCTGATGTAGAATGCTTTCCGATCGTTAACGAATCAACATTATCGCCTAAAGTCCGCCAACCCTCATTGAAGTATCCCAATGAATATACTCCAATTCATTTGATCAAAGTCAAAGTCTGAATTTGACTTTGATTAGGTCAAAGTTTCATATACCTTCACCTATAAGGAGGGTGGCCTGCCCCTATTATAAGCGGTTAAATAGACTGATAAGGAGGACTATAATTCTTCGTTTCGTCATCCAGTCACAGGTTGTTTACCTAAAATTACGGTATACCGACGATTATCTCATTTTTTAGCAAAAATACAGTGGCCGTGTACTTTGTGAATGAGTTTCAAATGTATTGTTTTGTAAATAAGGTTACTTTAATGTAACAAAGTTATTGTAACTGAGTAAGGTCAGAGATCGTTGCGCCGGACATTGGCGCCGGCCTTGTCACTCGCGTTTAGGACATTGTATTTGATACTAGCAAAGGTTATGTAAAATTCATCATAGTTTAGTTCAAATATACTCATTGATTAGTTTCATATTATGGAGATAGCTGAATACTTAAAACCGAGCAAGTGCGAGTTGGACTCACCCATCAATGGTTCCGTACTTTTTACGTATGTATTTGCTTAACCTCGGTGGATAATAAAGAAATATTACATTTTTATGATTTAATGATTACAAATGTTAGTTTCAGTTTTTCCTATTGTAGTATATACCTATGACGGCATCACTTGCCAATTTTTATGGTTCTAGTTCAAGTGAAAGTACCCTATAAATTGAATTTATTTTGATCTAAAAATATACGTTTTTGTAGCAGAAACAGCTGTATCTTTTTTAAATTAACAAAAAAATCTACAAAATCTCATTCATTGATCAATTAGTCAGTTGTCCAATCAACAACGGGATTGTTCATTAGAAAGACGATTTAGATGCGATCATTAAGGATACATTACGGTAATGTATTATGGAAATTGGCAACTATAGTTGGAAAATATTGTTATTAATCGTAGCAAGGTCAAGGGTCGATATGGATCGGTATTAATGTCGTGATTGATATTGTAATCAAGAGCATTATAAGCAAAAATGGCTAATCGTTACGTGGGAGACATGGCTGACTCATCGTTCAATAAGTAATGTAATATTTTCAGAAAAAAACTGAGAATGACACGGTAATGATAATGGTATCATTAACGTGTATAATGGGGTAAACAGATTTTGTTTCATGTGAAGTAAGGAAATAATTAGGATCTCAGATATGTATTGTGGTAAGATGGGCACACTAATTAGAAAAGTGTAGGTCAGTTTATTCTATTAATTACAATAATTAATTAAAACTTGGCTGCGTTACAAAATATTCATTATTATTCCCACGACTAAAAAACAAAAAAGCGACCCTGGTTGAGTTTGTTGTGGACTCTTTAGCAAGGCGCATTTAGAACCCTCATAAATTTATTTTACGTTTTTCTTTAACTGAAAAGTTGCAGGTGCACAGCCTGGACTGCATTCTAACCCCTATCCTCCGGATTCGGAGGCAGCGGTCATATCCACTGGGCTAGTACCGCTCATAACTTCACAATTTTACCTGTATGTATTGCTAATGTTTGCCGTGCTTTGGGAGCATGTTAAGCATCTCGGTCCTGGTTATTTTCTTTAACATCTGATCATAGTCGTTAATTAATTAAACATTTATTTCCTTAAGCCCGCCAACCTTTGGATCAGCGTGATGGGTACTCCAGCTCTTTTGAGCCTGGCCTTATGTTGAGACTGTAAAAATTGGCTGATAATAATGATTGCCAATGTCCTTAACAGGAATGTCAACAGGATGTGCACGTGGTTGTGTTATTAGTTTTCGCAACGACGCCGCCGCGCCTGCAACAGGCAGCGTGTGGAATCAACAGTTTTCCTATCTACTGAATTTAATCGAATTCTGAGTTCATTGGTTTAATTTTTTTTAATTTTTATTTATTGAGTGACTTTTATTACCATGACGCAAAATAACAAAAAATAAACCCAGATAGCCCAGTGGATATGACCCCTGCCTCCGATTCCTGAGGATGTGAATTCGAATCCGGTCTGGGGCGTGCATTATTCAGTCACCGGTACACTTAACTTCAAGTGTGGTCGCACCCTAAGACTAGGATACTGAATATAAACACCAAGTCGTGTATTTGAATTCTTCACGTGCTTTTGCGTAGAACAAATTCCGTTGTGCTGTTTCAATGGGAGCTATTTTAATACGATTGAATTTGTAAACTTAAACATTCGTTTTGTAATAAGAGATACTCGTATAGGTATACTTATCTACGTTAGTTTCCATTTTATAATATTCTAGATCTAGGTATATTAAGGTAGACTCAAAAGGTGATTACAAATATAAGAAAACTAATGTCGAACAAAGGTTATGGATTCACAACACTTGTCAGCACTACTTAATTAACAAATTAAACTGTAACCAAAATAAGACCCTAGGATGGCAGAGAATGACCTTGAGTGAAGTCACGTACTTGTGAACGATGTGTGTAGGGTTAAAGGCGCCTTTAACTGTTAACAAACACTCCCCTTTTCCACTCAAGTCACTCTCCCCGCCTATCCCAAGTAACTCATAAAGAATTACACAACAAGAGATGTGGACGGCTCGAACGCCTGGAGCACACTGAAGCCAACACGAGATCGAGCGACGTCATATCCGTCACAGACTACTATTTCCAACACTAAACGGCGATAACAGGTAGTGATTAACCTATTCAGTAGTTAGTTTTTTAGGAGTAGAAATTAAAATTCTTTTGTTTTAAGTAAGCTTATTTTACAAGCTTTGAATCGACATGGTTAGGGTTGCCGTCTTTCCAGGTTTAGGATAGCGTTGGTAGGTAGTTGAAAGTTTACATCGAGTCTCACGCGGACGAAGTCGCGGGCGTACGCTAGTATATGTATAAATATATTTGAACAATATGGCATTATAAAATATATGTATGTTATCGTTAAATTGTAAAATACGTTAGTTTTTAATCCCACCCGCGATATTGTAATCTGTCGACATATTGTGAATGAACATACTGATTAGAATTTAAAGTGTTATTTTTCGGTAGCCTCAATAGCTCAACGGTATAAGTGGACTGACTCATCACCGAGGGGTGGTGGTTCGATCCCCGCCCCGTTGGTCTATTGTCGTACCCACTCCTAGCACAGTCTTTCCCGACTAATTGGAGGGGAATGGGAATAATGGTTGGTTTTTAAAAAGATATGGCAAATATTCTTTTTAAAAAAAAAAATAATTAAAAAAAAATCGCTACGAGGCTTTCAAGACGTTAAACAAATCTGTTAATATGTCCGGGTTTTGAGTCCAGAAGCTCGGGGTTTTTAAGGTTTTTGTACTGGCTGGTTATTTTAGAGATGACATCATTATTATAATAATAATAATAATAATAATTTCTTTATTTATGGCAACAAAGGCCCATTGGTTAGTTACATTAAGATAACTTATAAACTATGTTAAAAGATGCACAATTATATTAAAAAGGAAAATTATTATATCATCATTATCAACCCATATTCGGCTCACATAGCTCGAGTCTCCTATCAGAATGAGAGGGGTTAGGCCAATAGTCCACCACGCTGGCCAATTCTCTGGTATGCAGGATTCCTTCACCATGATATTTAATTTCTTAAAATGCACAAAACTGAAAAGTTTCAGGCACATGCCCCAGACCGGGTTCGAACCCAAACCCTTCGCAATTTAAGTTCTTCAACGGTTATTTAATTCGTGGGAGACAGAAAATACAATTATAAATAAATTAGCTTATTTATGGACTTTGATCTTCAGGCACAGATATTCAGTTAACGGTGAATATTATGTTCGCAATAAATACACGTTTAGTTCAACGTGACAAATAGAATAGCCTGCCATCGCTAGACTTACCTTATCTTATGATCACTGAAAGTTCATCAGCCCATATTGCTACCATGCCATTGGTAAGTACATCATCATCATCAACCCATATTCGGCTCACTGCTGAGCTCGAGTTTCGAATAAATTTTCGAAATATATCGATATCAATTATTAAAAATTAAGGATTTCTTATAAAACTTAATTTTAATATCACGTACTTTTTCAAATTTTCTAAACATCAAAAACGCTGTCGTCCATTTTGTGACGTCACTAACACAGTTGGTGTACTAAACGTCGAACTGATTGTTAAATAAAATAAATAAATAAATAAATAAATATACTTAAACAATACACATCACTATCTAGCCCCAAAGTAAGCATAGAGAGTAGCTTGTGTTATGGGTGCTTAGATAGTTGATATTATAATTATAATATTAATATACAATTATATACTACATATAAATACTTATATAATGTATAAATACACACAGACACTGGAAAACACCCATGCTCATCACACAAATATTTTCCAGTTGTGGGAATCAAACCCACGGCCGTGGATGCAGAAAGCAGGGTCACTACCCACTGCGCCACGCGGCCGTCAATATAACTTGTTAACTAATATTTTTGCAAACGCTCCAGGGATTTGTTATAGTGACGTCATGAAACAGTTGAAAGTAGTCTGTCATGGCCGACAGGCGTTTTAGCTCGTATTGTCAAAATCATATTTAAAAACGAATTTCATGTAATGTCTCGAAAAACTAAAAAAAAAAAAATTTTGTCTAGTGGAACGATAATGAACTATTTAAGACCATTTTAAAGTGTCAACTGGCCTATTAGCTACCGTACTTACCTACGGCAGAAACAAGGACCGACAAATTTTCAGCCTTCACAAAATGAGGTCTGGCTATTACAGGCTCCTTTGTCCAAAAGAAATAAAATATTTCAGTGACAGATCATTTATAGCATTTTATTTCTGTCACAGCCAATTCCCAAAAAAGTTATGACGATATTCCTCCACGTGGCGTCTTGTTATTTAAACTATTTACGGATCAGGGTGTAATGTAACCCCCACGTGATGATTTAGAACTGCCTCGTGCTATTTGACCTTAAGACATCTTCGACACGAGTTTTTGTTTGACTTCCTTCCTTCACGGCACGGGCTTGAGATGTTAAAACGTGGTCACTTCGGTTTCAGTTACAGTGAATATAATTGAATATTTCACAATGGAATGTTTAACCTAATTTACACTTAGTCGTAATATTATAAAGAGGTAAGGTTTTTGGTGTTGTAGGGGATAATCTCTGGATATATAATCTCTCTCTTTGTGAGTGTCTTAGGTATGCTATTGTAGGAACTAGTAGACTTGATGGATATGACGTCGCTCGATCTCGTGTTGGCTCGTGCCGACGCTAGGTGGCGCGACTTGTTTCCTTAAAGCGTAGGGAGTTAGAGAGGGGTAGCGATCGGTTGGCGGGAACGACTTGCGATATAAGGCAGTCGTCGACGGTCGTCTAAAGTATGCTCGTAGCGTTCGTGCCGTCCACATTTCTTGTTGTGTAATTCTTTATGGGTTACTTGAGATAGGCGGGGAGAGTGACTTGCGTGGAGAGTGTTTGATAACTGTCAAAGGCGCCTTTAACCCTACACTCAACATTCACAAGTGCGTGACTCCACTCAAGGTTATTATTAAAGAGCAAATTAGTGAATAGGCCAGCAGGGCTTACTTGAAGTATAAAGAAATGAAAAAATACTAATAATAATGAAGCAATTAATTATTTTTAATAGTTTTTTTGCATTATATTAAATACAAATTTTATAAACATTGTTAAAAATTAAAAAAGGACAAATAAATAAATGAAAGAAGAAGAAAAAATTAAGCAACAATTTAAAAAATGTGCGCGAGTGATATTATAAGGGTTCCGTTTTTGTACTACGTACATTCGGAACCCTAAAAACCAAGCAAACAAAATCCCGTTGCAAAATCCACTGACCCATTTAATGACTCCTTGAAGTCTTCTCTACCAAATAGAACTTTTTCGAAATTCCCGTATTTATTCGGGTCACGGTCTCACTTAGACCACGATATTTTAAGTAAGGTTACAGATTGTTTGTGGAGAAAATACTAGTCACTGATGCACCTTGGGTCGAGCCCCTGAGGCGCGGGGCGAGGTCGGACGATGGTAAGTCAACACCAAGCACAACCGAGGGCACTGGCTGTCTGTCACACCGGATTGTAACATTGTACATTAATCCTACTAATATTATAAACGCGAAAGTTTATATGGATGTTTGGATGTTTGGATGTTTGTTACTCTTTAACGCCGCTACTACTGAAGCGATTTGGCTGAAAATGGAATTTGAAATGGAAATGGATTTTACTCTAGATTAACACATAGGCTACTTTTATCTCGAAAAAATCCATGGTTTCCCGAGATTTGCGGAAACTGATGATTTTGATGATATGAATGTTTGTTACTCTTTCACGCCTCGACTACTTAACCGAATTAGCTGAAATTGGCATTGTGATATATTATAGCATGGCTTAACACATAGGCTACTTTTTATCCCGGAAAAACCCATGGTTCCCGAGGGATTTGTGAAAACTAAATTCCACGCGGACGAAGTCGCGGGCGTCTGCTAGTATCACTATATTTTATCGGTTCACAACAGAGCCTGGCTTCTATCTTTATAAGAGATGGTATATTATAGACCTTTTGTGTATATTAATGTTAAATTCCTTGTAAACGACTGAATGGATTTTCAGTTATGTGCATTTTAAGAAATTAAAATATCACGTGTCTCAAACGGTGAAGGAAAAACATCGCGAGGAAATCTGCATATCAGATAATTTTCTTGATTCTCTGCGTGTGTGAAGTCTGCCAACCTGTATTGGGCCAGCGTGGTGTACTACCGGCCTTTCATTCTGAGAGGAGACTCGAGCTCTGCTCAGCAGTTAGCCGAATATGGGTTGATAATGGTGAATGATGATGAATGAATGATTATTATAAGAAAACGTAAAAGAGGATGATGTTTTTACATCCATTATAATAATTTAGAAAAGTTTCATAGACAGCTCTAGATTAGATTTAGTTGTATTAAATAAACAACTTAAGTATGTATGTTTTTGTTACTATAACTTAATACGGTGTGATAGACACCCAAATTAAAGATAGATTTAACTGACGCTTAGCGCCATGGATGAGAAGTTTCCCATCAGGGTCGGCAATTAACTGCGACTGCACTACGTGAAACTACTGCAGTTACCTGTGATACCATGGGAAATGGCCAGATGTCATGGTCAGCCATAAATTCTCTCTTAATCTAAACCAAAGTTCTATAATCTTATATGCGAATTTATAAACCATTGGGCTACTAGCTGGCGCCTGGCGTTTTACCCGCGTGGTTCCCGTTCCCGAAGGAATACGGGGATAATATATAGCCTATAGCCTTCCTCGATAAATGGGCTATCTAACACAGAAAGAATTTTTCAAATCGGACCAGTATTTCCTGAGATAAACGCGTTCAATCAAACAAACAAACAAACTTTTCAGCTTAGTATAGATTTTTAAAGAATGGCTTACAATTTTTTTCTATAAATTGATATTAAAATAAAACTATTATTATAAAGAGGAAAGATTTGATTGTTTCTTCGTTTGTTTGCATTGAATAGGCTCAGAAACTACTGAACCGATTTGAAAAATTCTTTCAGTGTTATATAGTTTTTAAACGCTTTTACGCCAATACTGGTAGGTATTGGCGTAAAAGCGTTTAAAAACTGAGTTTAAAAATTCTTCCATGAATGCAAATCTATATTATCAGCGAGACTATATTTTTCCCAACGCGATCAGTGATGTACGCGCAGTGATGAAACTGCGAAGTTCTGTTAGTATACAACAAAATAAATAAAAAAACAAAAATGGTTTCCTAAATTTTGTCAGAATGTCATTCATCATCCTTGTATTCCCTATATCCGATTTAAGCAGGCGTCCCGAATTATCTCACCAACCACTTAACCCTGTCATAAAAATGGGGCGAAGTACTGCAAATATACGTTTTCATTAATCCTTTCCAGCTAAGTCATCCATCACTCCGATATTTATCCCCAAGATTTTTTTGACGCGTCCCGATTTTGTCTTAGGTATGTAGCTCGTGTGTACATTGTTCTAAGAGTTAACCCTTTCTTGAAATGTGGGGTAAGTAGTATAGAAATTAACCCCTTCATTAACCCTATTCAGTCATCTATGACTCCCATATTTATTCCCGACATTTTTTAGACGCTTCTTTATCTGATACATACACGTATTGTATGCTCATTTATCTAAGAGCTAGCTATCTATAATGCGTCCAAAATATGAGATACATAAACATTGTTCTAAGTTAGCCCTGGATTGTGGGCCATTTATTGCAAATGCTGTTAATTATCTATAATTTATAGTTATCTATAATTCTTATAATATTTCTCCAACATTTTTCACACACGTTTCAAATATTAGTAAGCTATCATCATTATTCTAGGGCAGTTAACCCTGCATCGAAATGTTGGTTTTCATTAACCCTATCTAACATAACCCTATATTTATTCAAGAATTTTTCAAACACGTCCTAAATAGTAACATAACTCCATTGTTCTAAGGGCAGTTAACCCTGCATCAAAATTTGGGGCAAACAAACTACAAATACTGGACTCCATTAGGCCGTTGTGACCCAAATGGTAGTGTGATTAGTTAAATATGTTACTTACACACGGTCGTTGACCCCATTCGATTACTTATTTGTTTGTTAAAAGGGTCTAGTACTTGATTTGTTTACAACTTGCACATAAAGTCAGTTGAATTTTTTTGTTAAAAGGTTTATATTTTATTCGTCGAATGAACTATTATTATTATCTTAAGATGTTTTAGGAAACTCACTTTCTACTAGGCATAAAAGAATAACTTCACTCAAGAAATGAACGAAGGAAATCATTCATTTTATGAGTTCCCTCTACGCAACAAACGTGGAAGGGAACCGAACAATCGTTACCGTGACGACTACGGAACGGAGTTACATAACAATCTACTAGGGAACAAGGAATCATATAGAGTTACCTGGAACAAACCAGACTGTCGAGGATTCTACATCGGAATATAGGCCTTATCGCGATACACCAAAAGTTTCATTGATTTATGGGCACAAGAGTACATCCTACTTCTGTAACTTTATACAAATATGGTACGTATTTGAAGGAATTTAAGAATTAGAATTCCAAAACATCGGAAGTGACCTGCGCAATGATGCATTTCGTTTGTTATCGTGTAGTTCCTTTTGTTTATGAGAGCCTGGTATTTCTAGGGAGGTTGCCGGGATACCGAAGGAGGAGGAGTATCGAGGTGCATGCATATCCAAACGTCCGTTTCTGTTATGAAATTTTATCCCTCCTTTTGCGATATTAAACTTTCTTAAAATAAAGACTACTTACTGTATCGCTTCGCGTCTCCCGTATTTATTTATTTATGCATAATAAAATTATTATTTGTATAAAAATAAACATTGCAATTTAATTAAGTTTTGTACGAAAAATGCTTCCAGACTTTTTCGTTTTTAGAGAAATTAATTATTTTTAAGTAAGACCGATTACTTTATTAGCCTGTCAAAAATCTATTTAGGTATTGTATTATTACATAATTAAATTTTTGTAAGAATATAATTAATTATCTTGAGATCAATATCAATTTATAGAGATTTGTTTGTACTTTAATTATTTTTTTATTATTATTACCTACTGGTATCTATGCAACCCTAGTTCCTTAATGCAATAAATAAATGTTTTGGAATGTTTTTTTTTTACTTATTGTATGAATTATCACACTTTTAGGATAATACGATTTGACCGGATTAAAAATTATCTGTTTGTATAAATATATGCATAAACCGTTATCATCATATCCGTTTGAGAAATTTATATAGAGATAGCATGTCCTAATTTAATTAGTTCGATTTGTTTTAATGGTTATAATGTAATCATTTCATTAATTGGGGTTAAGCACACACATTTGCATAAGAAGGCAGAGAGTCACATAGCCAGCGATAAAACGAGCTATGCTAGGATCAGAGTATAATAGTAGCAACGATCGAATCAGAAATGAGGATATCCGCAGAAGAATCAAAGTCACCGACATAGCTCAACGAGTCGCGAGGCTGATGTAGCAATAGTTCGAAAAGCTGCACTATAAAGTGTTGGTCGACTCCTCATAAGGATGCAAGTGGCTCAGGATCGTGGTGTTTAGAAGTCCCAACAAAACGCCTTTGTCCTGTAGTGGATGTCAATCGGCTAATATGTTAATGACAAACATTCCATGTTTTAATGACGAGAAATCCTCAGAAGAACTAAAGTCATCGATATAGTGACGAGTCATGAAGCAGAAGTGATTCTATAGATGGACCGATGACAGCCAGTGGGTAACAAAGAGTAAGGCGCTTGGCGCTGTTTGGAGGTTTATGGACCTCCAAACAGCGCGGCTGTTTGGAGGTCCATAAACCTCAATAGCTCAAGCCTCAACGGTAAGAGCGGTCGGACTCATTATCAAGGGGTGGTGGTTCGATCTCCGTCCCGTTGGACAATTGTCGTACCCACTCCTAATACAGTCTTTCCCGACTAGTTGGAGGGGAATGGGTTTAATGGGCATATTTAAAAGCTAAGGCGACTATTCTTAAAAAAAAAAAACAAAAACAATACATGATGATAATGCCAGTTACGTTCAATTTGAATAGTGGGTTCCAATTAATATAACCTTTTTAAAATGAATGGATTTTGTTTATTTTTAAACTATTTAGGGGTTGCGCGACGGTTTATAAGTATGTTAATGGTAAACTGACTTTGAGCACTCCCTGTTGCGTGCACAAGGACTATAACTAGAGTAGGCATTATAGTTATTTTATACAAAACGCGAGTTTTTTACTCGTTTTTATAAATGATGGTACGGAACCCTCCGTCCCTTGTTAAAATAAAACCAACCAAGCACAGTCGGACTGGGCCGACTGTGCTTGGTTGGTTATATTTTAACAATATTATATTGCTCTTTATTTGTATGTAAAAGTAATAAATAAAATTAAGACAGTAGGAAATAAGTAGGTACCTAAGAAAGACGGACTAATCGCTCCGTAATTTCATACTAGGTTTAAAGAAAATTTGTACCAACTAAAGTAAGAACAACAATTCAAACAGTTGACTCGAGAAATAAAGACTTGAATAAAAAAAATATAGAAAGAAATATGTACTTGTTTGTTATCAAATAGCATTACTGATTGTATGTATGTATGAGTATGTACATAATTATTTTCCTTTATCACGACGTTGCCTCGAAGGTTATAACTATGAGGTGAATAACCTCTGACGTAATCTATGACGTATAGCTAGTGCCTGCGCGGCATCCGTTGACCTATTTCGCAATCACTAGCAGCGACCGTGTGGCCTAATGGATAAGGCGTCGGACTTCGGATCCGAAGATTGCAGGTTCGAGTCCTGTCACGGTCGAAACAAATATATCCTTTTAGATATTTTTTTTCGATATTTTTTACATAAATATTAAAAAAAGTATGTTCATTGATTAAAACAAAAATGTAAGTTTTTCATGTTATTTCCTTTTATGGCTACTCAGCTACTTTTTTGCACATAATTTTAGTATGGATGGATACTCTAAAAGTTCGCCTTCAGAAAATAATTAATATAAATTAATTTATTTCTGTCTATTGTACAAGCAATGACCGTGGGGCTGTATGTACCTACGTGATCAAATTACAAACTAAAAATTGAATTTTCCAACAATAAAAACAGAATACAAAGTTTTGTGGATTCGTGTCAATGGACGTACTGAGGAAATCGTAGTAAAATAATACATTCAAATTATGTATTGTTTTTACTCTATTATATGTTAAAAGTTGCCGACTCTGAGGTCACCTTAATATAATTTGATAGGTATTCTTTTACCTAACATATTATATACCTATACCTAGCAAAATATTCAATTCTAGCGTGCCACGTAGTAGGTCCGTAGGGCGTAGGACAAAATACAAATGTCATCCGGTGCTTACTGGTGGATATCATAAACGAGTAGTATGTGACAATTGATTTGTTGTTAATTTTATTAGGTTGTTAATGAATAACAAAATAGTGAATAGGCCGGTAAACACCGGATGATGACATTTGTTATATAGAATCTCAATTTCGTATGTCAGCTAGCATAAGTCAAAGATAATGTCCTTAGAAGCGTCCTTAGAAATTATCCTGCAGCTTCGAGGCACAGGTGTATTACTCCTACCTACCTACACTAGCAAAAAATTCCTACAATAAACCTGTCAGTGATAATCTTTGTAGGAAAATATACCAACCAAAATGATTTAAGATGAATGATACTGTTCATAATTAAAATGAATTTGATTTTGAATGAATAGGTACCTATTACCAACGATATTATTACTATAGACAAGTTACGTGCCTACAAAATCACAGCAAAAAGTGATCCGAAATTAGCTATTCCTCACATGCACAATTATTAAAGTTTGTGTTGACGTAAATTATATATTTATGTAAATACAGTTTTTACACTTACTTAATACACAACTTAACATTGTAGACTAATACTTGGGAATTAGGTATTATTTTTTTATACATATGTATAACTTTTGTTGTTTACTATGCGACTAAATGAAATAATTAAGACAACTAGCCAACTTTGTTGGACTCAGTTTCGACGCGCTAGCAATGATTATTTCTCTAGCTAGCCTAGCTCTTTGATTATTATATACAAGTAAATACTGTTAGATTTTTGTGTTGTCTACAATGTCGAGTTGTGTGTTCAGGAAGTGTAAAAACTGTATATACATAAATATACAATGGAATTTTAGACAAAATTGTACATGTGTGCGCTCAGTGTTATAGCCTATTATTCGGATCACTTTTTGCGGTGATTTTGTAGGGACATAACCAATCTATAGTATAAAATTATCGTTGCGCGCTAGTTACATGTCTAACAGTACAAAATCTTTGCCTTCTTCTATATTTTTGACCTTACAATATTTTCGGCAATAATAAATAAAGAACGGATGTTAACCGCACAATAAATTTAACAAAAACATAACACCTCACATTTGTAATATAAGCACATTTATAACTCTTTTGTTATGTTAATACACAGCCTATTCTATTATACACTAGTGTCAGTTAACGTGTTATGCGGTTTAAAACCGAAATTAAATCGGTTATTTCCCTTATCAATTTTCTGAGAAGCAACAGTTAAGGACAACTAGTTAAGATAATGGCTTTTACCTGTTCCTTTGTGACGTCATCAAAGTACAATTTTATGTATTTTTGCGTTATAACAATGTAGTTATAAAATATTTTATGTTTAAAAGCGGATGCTTATATATGGAGCACTTATACTAAAAATCTTTGCTTCTAGGTATCCCATCGGTGATCGAATCAGAAATGAGGAGATTCGCAAAAGAACTAAAGTCACCGACGTAACTCAACGAGTTGCGAAGCTGAAGTGGCAATGGGCGGGGCACATAATTCGAAGAGTTGGAAGTTGGGGTCCCAAAGTGCTGGAATGGCGACCCCGTACAAGAAAGCGCAGTGTTGGTAGACCTGATCCAGGTTTATCAAACCCAGGACCTCCGTCTTGTAAATCCACCGCGCTTACCACAGCGCCACGGAGGCCGTCAAAAGTCGACTGCAGTCGTCGGTAGCAGTTACTGCGCGTGTAAATGAACATATTTAAAGGTCGTAGCTCATTACAGCAACCCGGGACCTCGTCGCTAGGCCTTCACTTGTAGTCGACAGGATGGATGTCGTGTTGTCACCAGTGAACCTCGCGTGGTCAACGTATTTCTTAGTAGTATTTCACGCGAAGCAAGTATGCTAAGAGTGGCCGCTCATTAAAAATTTTTAATTGGCCGATAGTTGGTTTAAATTGTGAGTGATTTAGTTGGACAGATGTGCGGGCTGTCTTACATCGCTATACCTGTTCTTTAATCGGCTAACTAAGTCGGCCAACTAAAAGTTGTAAGTGAGCGGGGGCTCTAACAGCGAGCTATCATCCAGGGCCGGCCCGTCCTTAAGGCGAACTGAGCAGTCGCTTCAGGCGCCAAATTCTAGAGAGCGACTAAATGATAATCCTACCGTAGATGGTACAGCGCCTAATTTTAAATTGGTCACCCCAGAGTATGGTCGAGATCTTCGCGTTCCGTTCTTACTTTACACTCATCATTTGGTATAGGTTACGCATAGGAGCAAACAGGAGTGGCGCCATAATTGGATCTCGCTCCATTTTAAAATTTACCTCGGGCCGGCGCTGCTATCATCGAGTGGTCGACTCGGAGTCCGCGCGTGGACACCTCACGAGCGAGGCGAGCCGGTGATGGTACGGAGTTGATATAGTTAGCGCACGCCCATACAAATCCATACGAAGAATGAACTCTAATGAACTACGACCTATAATGATATAAAAGACTTTCGTCAACCGCCAGCGCTATTTTCATCTTCTATTAAGTTAGAACCTCAAATTCAAATGGTAAACCCACGTGATTCTTGCTCAGAGATACGCGGGAACATTGTGAAAACGTCATTTATATAGTCGCGATTTGGCTGAAATTTTGAATGGAAATAGATTTTACTCTGGATTAACACATAGGCTACTTTTCATCCCCGAAAAATCCATGGTTCACGCGGGATTTGTGAAAAACTGAATATCACGCGGACGAAGTCGCGAGCGTCCGCTAGTTAATAATATACGTCATCATCATCATTAACAACCCACATTCGGCTTACTGTTGAGCACTAGTCTTCTCTCAGAATGAGAAAGGTTAGGCTAATAGCCACGCTGGCCTAATAGGGATTGACAGATTCACACACGTAGAGAATTAAGAAAATTCTCAGGAATACAGGTTTCCTCACGATGTTTTTCCTTCACCGATTGAGACACGTGAAAGAAGATGGTCCAGAATTGTATGGAGCCCAGGATCAGTCATTGTACCCTAGCGAAATAAAAAAAAATATTTTTTTCAACTCTTTTTGATTACAACAAAAATCTACGAATTTACTTTAATTGTTTCGAAATAATATACATTCTCTCCCAAGAAATGCAACACTAATATGGAATAAATAATTGATTGACGACGTTTTCAATGCAATAGTCTATTTGACGTTTGTTGTCAATTGTTACGTAGTTGCTTTAAGGGCGCCATCTTGATATAATTTAAAAACTTGGGTTTTAATTTTATTTATTTCTTATTATTTAGTTAGATTTATTCACTTATTTAAATTTTAATAAAATCCTTGCATTTTTAAATTTCAATGGTACAAGTACGTGGTAAAATTTTTTAAAATGCACTCAACTGAAAATGAAAGTGCATATCCAGGACTGATTCGAGCCTACACCCTCCGAATAGCAGAGCTCATATCCAATGTGCTATCACGGCTCTCAAATAAATTACCTACGGAACCCACTGTAAAGTAGGTCAGTGTCGATCGACGTGACATTGTGACCCAGTGACACAATGGTCGCAGTCATCGATTGACACGCCTCGCTCCCAGCGAACGAGATAATCTATAGATTAATCGTTTCTATTGTTTCTGTGTGCTATCGAACTATCGCCCACGCGAATGACTTGAAGGCTATTCTGACGTCTAACTTGTCAGAGTTACTTACTGTGACAAACGGGGGTGGTATGAAATCTATTATTGACAATATGTAGGACGTCGCGCGGTTTCACCCGCGTTGTTCTCGTTTCTGTAAGAATTCCGGGATAAAATATAGCCTATAGCCTTCCTCGATAAATGGGCTATCTAACACTGAAAGAATTTTTCAAATCGGAGCAGTAGCTTCTGAGATTAGCGCGTTCAATCAAACAAACAAACTCTTTTTAATATTAGTATAGATATACTTAAATTGGATATGACCTCTGTCTCCGATTCCGGAGGGCGTAGGTTCGAATCCGATTTGGGGCTTGCACCTCTAACTTTTCAGTTATATGCATTTTATTCACGTGTCTCAAAACGGTGAAAAAAAAACAACATGAGGAAACGAAGGAAGGCCAATGCCAATCCGCATTGGGCCAGCGTGGCATTCTGAGAGGAGACTCGAGCTCAAGAGTGAGCCGAATATAGGTTGATAATGATATTACCTACAATACTTTTACACAAAAATTAAATTTGGCAGGGAGGTAGTTTATAGTTAGTAGACGTCCGCTAAGAACGAATTTTGCAACAAGTCGCGAGCGTCCTCAATGAAAGAATATTAGGTCAAGCCCACCAACCTGTATTGTAGCAGCGTGGTGGATTTAAAGTATATACATTTCAATGAATTGACGCCTGGGCTCGTAGCCTACGCTGATATGGCTGATTATTATAGCTAGGCTTTTCTCTTAGTTGTAGGGAAAAACGGAAAAACAAATAAACAAATCGATATAAATATTTTTTTCACTACTCTTGCTCAAAAACGTTGTCATATTACCACTCCACAGCGGGGCTAAACAAGCATTTTAATTCTTGTCTTTTACGATTACTAGCCAAGTACTAGCCTACTAAAAAACGGAGGAGGTTTTATTCGAAAATATAATCATTGTTTTTATCAAGGCCCCGATTGTTTTGAAAAATAAATAAAAAACTTTAAATTGGGATGAATGCAGCGTTCTTGTCTGTGGAATGCGTTTGTTTTTTTATTTAATTTTTATTGAGTTGCGAATAGAGCGAGATTCGAAGACATGGAACATCCTTTACGGTGTAATACCTTTGCCTTTTTCTCATGTGAAAAAAATAAAATTAAAAAGCGAGAACTTAAAAAACAATTGGCGTTAATAATACAGAATACACAGTACACACTTGATTTTTTTAAGAAAATAATTGTAAATTTGTGACCGTAACTTACATATTTTTCAACAATAATTGTTATTGTTGTCTTCATTTAGTGAGAATGGTGATCCTAATTTGGAGATGGATGAAATTTTCAATCTGTTACCATCAAAGTCGAGACGCATTTACTTAAATACTTACCTACGATACCTACGAATACTTACAAAAAAATTAATAAGTGGAGAAAACAACAACGAATGGATTCACTTACGAAAGGAGTTTTTGAAACTAATATCTCACATAATTTCCGACTACTGTGAAGATGAATAGTAGTCGGAAATTATGTTACCGGGTAAAAGCATCTCCCTTAATATCCAAAATTGTAGACATTGTACATTTAATTTCAATTAAAATAAATATTGAATATTGTACCAAACTATTTTATTTTCTCGCAATCGTAGTGAAAAGCAGAGTGTAACACGTGGGGCTAAACCCATTATAAACTCGGTTTCTATTTAGGCGAATTTATAAAAATACCTCGTATATAATGGGTCTTTTTAGCCCCTTGTATAACAATCTACTATTTCAAACAAAGGATAATCATTACGCACGGTCAAAGCCTTAGCAGACCTGACCTGAATCAATAAAAAATGTAATTTTGCTGGGAATCGAACCTAAGATATCTCGGTTATAAAGGAATTTGGAAAACGGCCTCTGTGGCGCAGTGGCATGCGCGGTGGATTTACAAAACGGAGGTCGATCCCTGGCTGGGCCAATTGAAGTTCCTTAATTGGTCCAGGACTGGCTGGTAGAAGGCTTCGGCCGTGGCTAGTCACCACCCTTCCGGCAAAGACGTACCGCCAAGCGATTTAGCGTTCCGATACGATGTCGTATAGAAACCGAAAGAGGTGTGGATTTTCAGCCTCCTCCAAACAAGTTAGTCCGCTTCCATCTTTGATTGCATCGTCACTTACCATCAGGTGAGATTGTAGTCAATGGCTAACTTGTAAAGCTCAGAATACAGTGTTATTAATCTAAGTTGTAAAGAATGAAAAAAAGCTTTACGAATTACGCCAAAGAGATTAATTTCCTGTTTCCTAATCTAAATTCAAATCCACGTGGAAATATTGTTTATGTGAAATAATCATACCCCAATTTATGTAATTGGTAATTTCGTATTTAGTACGAAGTAGAATATTATTATTATAGATATATATTTAGATTATTTGAAATATATTATGTTTGTATCCACGTGTATTGAGACAAATATATTTTGGTCAAAGTAAGTAGCTACTTTTTATCATCATAATCATCATTATTAATAGCCGATGGACGTCTGGACATAGACTTCCAAATACCATCGTCTCAAGCCGCCAGCATCCAGCAGCTCCCTGCAACCCGTTTGATGTCTTTGGTACACATAGAAAGTGGTTAACCAACACTGCGCTTTTCGGAGCGGGGTCGCCTTTCCAGCGCCTTGGGACCCCGACGTTCACCAGCTCTTCCAACTATGCCCTGCCCTGTCAGCTTCGCGACTCGCTAAGCTATGTCAGTGACTTTGATTCTTCTACGGATCTCCTCATTTCTGAGTCGATCACGCAAAGAAACTCCAAACATAGCTCGCTCTATCACTCGGATTTATTACTTTTTTATATTATCGATTATTAATTAATCAATTAGTTCAAAGAGATGGATTTTAGGGTCCCAAGGTGCAGGAATACCCCCTCCGCGTAGTGTTGGTCGACCCTATCATGTAGAGCCACGAGATCAGGGTTTTATGGGGAGCCATGTTGGTTGAAAGTCCTTAAAAGTGGCCAGGGTTCAGATGTCCATTGGATGATAATTTGAACGCTGTTATTCGCCGAGCCAGGGTACTCATAGGCGAAGACTCACCCTTTCCAACAAAACTTCAAAGTCTTGGTCATCGCTGGAAGGTTGCTAGTCTCTCGTTATAATACAAAATATATTTTAGAGTGTACTCGGGAGTTATTTCAGCTCGTACTACTGTTACCATTTTAGCACCGTACTGCAAGACACAGGGTAGGTGTCAACCCCTATGTCATTGACATCCCTAACACTCGTACGAAGCTTGTGTGTGTTGCTTTTTTCGTTCCTAGGTATAGCTAGGGTATGAAACTTTCTCCCGAAGTCAGTACTTACTAATTTTTACAACCTGGGCATTTTGAAGGGAAGGCATCTTCTAGACTAGCGCGTTCCACCGTAGACCACATCTAATATCTATACTAATATTATAAACCTGAGGAGTTTGTTTGTTTGCTTCAATGTGCTAATCTCAGGAACTACTGCTCCGAATTAAAAAAATATTTCAGTGTTAGATAGCCCATTTATCGAGGAAGGCTGTATTATCCCCGTATTCCTACGGTAACGGAAACCACGCGGGTGAAACCGCGCGGCGTCTACTAGTATTTTATATAACAGTATCTTTGTAATATACACGTCCTTGACTTTGTCTTTGTGGGCGGACATTTCTAGAAAAATTAGCTATCGATTCACCATTCGACGGTTAATGATGGGTTGCCTACGCCGCGTACCCATTGTTATCTCACGGTTAAGTTACGTGAAAAGAAAAAGTGAAATTTGACATATATCGAAATGAGAAGTCGGACTTTTTGTATAAAGAATAAATAAGAAAAACACCAATCTAAATTATTTTAACATATTTTATTTAATACATATACAGATATAGACCAGGTCTTGTTTGATAATTATTATCGTCTGGGGGCCGACCGAGTTACGACCTCAGTTACTACCATAACCGTCGTATCGTACCATAATAGTATATTTGTAAGTATTTATAGTAGGAATTGTTATCGCCGCGTTGCAACGACTTGCGGTACGGACGGCTTCAGTGTGATCGTGGCGGTCGAGCCACATCTCTTGTTGTGTAATTCTTTATAGGTTACTTGGGATAGGCGGAGAGAGTGACTTGTGTGGAAAAGGTGAGTGTTTGTTAACAGCCAAAGGTACCTTTAAACCTACACACAACGTTCACAAGTGCGTGACTTCACTCAAGGTCTGCCATTCTGCCATTCTAGGGTCTTATTTTGGTTACTGTTTGATTTGTTAATTAAGTTGTCCTGACAAATGTTGTGAGTCATAACCTTGGTTCCACATTATTTTTCTTATTTTGGTAATTGCTTCTGAGCCTGCTAAAATAATGTAAAGTTTTACAAAATACATGTAGTATTCTAGTATTCATCTCAAAGTGCAATATCACTGTGAACCCGTTAGAAAGACAATTTATGTACCTATAGCGGTGGAACCTATAATATCCTTATCTCTTTCGTTGCGTTGGGATATTTCTGGCGATATTTCAACTCCACCGCATATTGGTCGAAATTTGTTTTTTTATCTTCACGAGATAAATTATTTCGTTTATGTATGCTGGAACTGTAGTGATGCTACGAGTGTGTGAGTTCAAAAAATCAAAATCAAAATTCATTTATTTCTATTGGGCTTTGTTTACAAGCACGTTTGAAAGATCAAGTCATGTCATAATTTAATTTAAAATAATGTAATGAGTTGCAAGCCAATGCCACGTCCAATTTCACGTATCACAATGGATACAATGCTTGTATTTAACATTTCTACGAACTGCTATATAGATTAATGGGCGGAAAGCATGGCATACATTTATGTAGGGCGTGGGCGTGTTTTTGCAGAATACTTAAAATGAAATACTTACCATAATTATGCTAATAATGTTGAAACTAGAATTTTCCAAAATATTACCAAAACAAAAAAAAACGTGTGCGTCTCGGGACGCTTGACAGATGTGATAACTTAAACCTGCTGCCGTATGCGTGAGAGAAAAGGAAGCCAGACAGAGTGGCGCCGTAACGCGTTACTTTACGAAGCGGTTTACCCCCCTCCTCCCCCCTCTCCCGTAAGAAGTTATCACTTCAAAAGGTATGTATAAACTGTCTTATTAGTCCCGGCTTAGGATCGTGAAGACCTGGGTTCGAGTGCTCTCCGAGAAGTTGGTGGTATAACTCCCCAGTGACAAGGACAGCATGTCAAGTCAGTTATTGTTTCCTAAATATTAATTTCTCTTTGTTTTGATAATCACAACTTCATATGAAAATTGATATGGAAAGCTAATGTTATAACTTCTTCATAAATGCTGCTTTCCTAGTAACAAACAACTTTGTTTACTAGAACTGAAACAGCGCCACGTAAATCAATCACAAATGCACACAGCGGAATACAAAACATTCCGCGGAATACATAGGTTCAATAGGGATGGAGGTATCCTCGAAAGAATGCTACTTAGTAAAAACAGCTTTATTTCTTGTACTGAAAAACTGAAATTACGTATTTAGTAAAAGCTTTCACATTTAATTTCTCTGTCTCACGGTTGAACCTCCCTCGCAGGGGGAGAGCGATGCAATTCAATTGTGCGATATACAATGAACTTATATTTCCCTGGTATCAGCTTACTTTAATAGCAACGTGACACGACTCATGTGACAAACGATGTTTTCCCGACAGAGGGAGCAGACCACTTATATTTTTACTCTCATTTATTTACTTTTTCAATTTCTAACAATGTTATAAAATTTATACTATAGTACATTAACTGCAGCGGCTGGCAAAAGAGGCGTTGAAGGACGAAATTTTTAATAGTATAAAATACTATAAAAAAAGTATGTGTCAGCTCCAACGCACGGATGGAGTTTACTCTTTCAGATCGATTGTCTAAATAGGTGTATGTTGCCCCGCAGTACGTCTCAATACCGCACGATGCACCGCATCATCCATCATACCGCACTCAATAAGCATGAAAAGTAAAAGGTGCGCAACCGTGGAGCAGCAGGCCGCGGCGTGCGCTACATGCGTGCAGGCGCACCCTAGCGCTGTTGGCGGCAGCGCACGGTGAAAGGTGGGCAGAATAAGTTGCGTACAAAAACGTAGCGCTGTCATACGTTCATCGAATTTTATTGCCCATATTTTGTTCAATCGTTATCAACCCATATTCGGTACTGCTGAGCTCGAGTGTCCTCTCAGAATGAGAGGGGTTAAGCAAATAGTCCACCACGCTGGCCCAATGCGAATTGGCAGACTTCACATACACAGAGAATTAAGAAAATTCTCTGGTATGCAGGTTTCCACACGATGTTAATAATTTTATTCACTTTATTACAATAAAACTAAAGTAAAACTAAGACTTTACAAAACAAAATGAAAAAAAAAATAGTATTTACAAGAAATACTCGTACACGCTATATTAGTATGATGAATCACAAATTAATTATGATGAAGAATCAAAGAACGTCCGATGAATAACGACTGAAACAGCGCTCATCTAGAAAGAACTTAATTTGTAGATGAATCCACTATTTCGTTCGTTATTTTAAATTGTTTGCTAACTTACCTGCACCTGTGGGGGTTGAAACTGAGTACGGGGCTAGCTTTCTCTCTAGTACTTATGAGACCTTGGTACTTAAAGTTACGGTTACCTACAGGTGTTGCGGTTAAGTTACTTTCTAACCCCGTGCTTATAAATCATACCACCCTAAGCGATGAAGCTTTCTTTGTTATTTTGTAAGGACAACTTTTAAACTAAATTTTGCTTTTCTCTTTTGTAAATAATAAACCAATTATAATAATTATAAACCTTTGTAGGTTCTACCTAAGATGTACCTCGTTATTAGAATAAATTAAGGAAGTCTTACTTAAAATGCATTTTCTTAAAATTTATTTTTTAACAATAATATACGAATTTACTTACATTACTCGCATGTTAACTTAGTAGAAATTAGGTATATTGGACAAAAACTTGTATTTAACAAAATAATGAAAGGTGACCAAAATCCATAATTAATTGCAGGTGGATAGGTTAATCCTTAAAAGGCTGAAGAGTTTGTTTGTTTGAACGCGCTAATCTCAGGAACTACTGGTCTGATTTGAAAAATTCTTTCAGTGTTAGATAGCCCGTTTATCGAGGAAGTCTATAGGCTATTATTATCTCTGTATTCCTACGGGAACGGGAACCACGCGAGCGAAACCGCGCGGCATCAGCTAGTAAGAAAATATAATTGCGTTGTTTCCACTGTAAGTAAGGTTATCAGTTTTTATAAAGAGTTAAGCTCCACAAATACTTACCCTATAAATCTATCATAGCTTAGTCTTTTCACGAATCCTTGTCCTCAGTTCTCCTAACCCCTGCACCGAAATGCTTGGCTCGGCCGTTTCGACACTCAAGGGCCTAATAGAAAACTAACCCTCCTAAAATATATAACATCCCATTTTTTACGTCGGGGTAATGAACATGACTATGCGAAATACGGTACGTTTTGTTTAACGGTCGGGTAACAACAATTTAACGGTAACACCACCTGTTGTATAATTTAAACCTTATCGATCAGGACTTTAAAGGTAAGTTAAGAGTAATATTCGCCTATCGTTGATAAAATTTAAAACACTAGCAATATCAAAGCAATCAACCCTCCCGCTGCAGGGCATTCGCGTGCCCAAGCAACCGGTGGTCAGGGCTCCAGAGAGAGGAACCTCCTCACAAAATGTGTCTCAAGAATTCACTCCCTTCTGTATCTATATCCGCTCTCGATCCAGCAATTAAGCGAAAGCTTCTTAAGGTGACGGTCAAAGCTTTTTAATAAGAATAATTTTATTGTTAATTTACACATGCAATGATGTCTTTGTGACATCTATTGTATTTAAAGTTTTTAGTAATTACTTACTCATAATACAAAATATTAATTCCAATTATGCGAGGAAAATTCTCCATACATTTTCTTGGAAAGCTCAACCATTAAAATTGTCCGTCTCGCTATGAAAACATGAGTCACCAGGATAACATGATATCCACGGTATGACATGAGTCAGTTTTTACCCAAGCCACCACCCTGCGCTATATTTCTGCGCAGGGGGGTTTGAGGCTCTCCCCAACAGGTTGTTGATCCGTAACTGAAGCCACGCCCAATTGGCCTTTTTACACGAGGTACGTTTCACAATGATTGTTTTGAAGTGTTTTAAAAAGGTTCTAGCGTGTTCTAGTACTGGCATGTAGTTCACCGAGAGTCTATGATATGATAAGGATCTCGCAACTTCTTGCAAATGTATTATGTAACGCATAATTGGCATATAATGGACATATAATCGACATACCCATCATATAGGATAACAGTTTCACGATACTTTAATTTAATTAAAGTATCATGGAGCTATACCTACTATATTTTTACTGTATTGCCCGATTTTGTTCTACACTTAGTTTTCTGATCTAAATACACTTATTCATATTGGAAAGTTTTCATTAGAATACGTATTAGAGGAATAGTTTTGGGCGTCATGAAAATCCGGTTTATAGGCGTTTGCCATATACACAGTTTAAACAGTGGAACTCTATGCTACCCTGGTATCAGAGGTCGTGACGCGGGGAGATTTTTCCGCGAAAACTGGAATCTGGCGAAGCGTGGAGCGGAGCTTTCGTGTTAAGTTTATTAAAGTTTTTATTTTATTTAAATTTTAGTTAATAAGTTTTCTTTTAAAAAACAATATTTATTCCCCTTTTTCTGACAGTCGTAAGGGGGATATCAAACCCTTATCAAACTTTTGACGTGAACTTTCGTGGGGCAGGCTTAATTAATTATTAACCGACCCTTTACAATAATTACTAGTAATTATTGTAAAGGGTCGGTCAATAATTATTAGTAATTATTGTAATACTATAAATAAATCATATTATTTCTTGTCTCATTTATTATTTTTTTTAACAATGTTCAATTAAATTTTATTATAAGTAATTAAATTTAATTATTGTTTTTCTCAGATTTACACTACACCGCCAGTCCTCCTTTACAAGAGAGGGGATATGTAGCTTAGACCTAACCACCTACCAGTTTGTGGGTTTAGGGTGATTATATTTCTCTTAGGAAAAGAGAAGAGAACGCTATCAGATCACCATCAACTTCCGAATTCCGGGCGTTTTACTGAAAATTTTAACAAGAAATAAAGCTTAGTATTTCGTAGCCCGTCCCAGGACTCGATCCCTGAACCTCGTGATCAGAAATCACATTGGACAAACGAGGCTGTTAACACCAGATCAATGCACACAACAACACACAACAAAAGACATATTAACAGAAATAACAAAAATAATTTAGATTTAAAGTAAGCAAGGGACCAATATAAATTTATTTATGGACATTTTATTACGCTATTTAAGGTGCTTGAGGGAGTAAATTGAAAGTAATTTTAGATCGTAAATAAAGATAAGAATTTTCGGCTCGCAGATAAACTGCTAGACTAAAACGTATTTGTAATTTACAGAAGTAAATGTTATTTCTTAGAATACTACTTACGTAGGTCTGTGTTTCTAAATGCTCATGAAGTCCTAGGTGTGAACTGTGTGATCATCATCATTATTAACAAACGATGGACATAGCCCTCTTGCATAAACTAGCGAGACATAACGGCTCCCTGCAACCCGCTTGATATCTTCTGTCCACCGGTTCGGTCGTTTGGTCGGTTGGAGGGTCGACCAACACTGCGGTTCTCGGTGCGTGGTCGCCATTCCAGTACCTTGGGACCCCAACGCCCGTCGGCTCTTTGAACTATACGGACTGCCCTTGGCACTTCAGCTTGGCGGCTCGCTGAGCTATGTTAGTGAACTTGGTTCTTCTTAAAAAATTATAATTTTCATTCTAGAAAATTTTATGTAGCAGGCCAGGTTTGGGAATTGAACAATATAAAATAGTCAATGCTGCTTAAGTTTGCTTGCTTGTTAAGTGTTAGTGTTATGCTTTTCTCCAAAAATGTTTGTCATTAATGTGTTTTGGATTTCAATTAATTTATCTGTATGTGTTATTTAGTAGGTTTTCATCTGTTTAATAAGTAACAACGAAGTATTTCAAACGTTTTGTTTCCACTTTCAATAATGAAACAAGACCGTCATAAATAAAGTTATCCATAGCATCACAGGAAAATTTATGTATGTATACCGCGTCACGGTGGTTGTATTGGTGTGGGTCGTCCCGGGTATCGGATATTGATCGGTTCGGAAGAGCTCTACGCAGTTCGTAATGTCCTAGTACTTTCCGATCAGCTATCCATTATCGATGGTTGTCGATACCCGTTCGATTACCGATTGATTAAACTCAACCGTAACAAATTTATTCTCCCTAGTATAACTATATTTAGAATAAATTTGAATAAACGCCATACATATACATAGTTCTAGTGATAATGAAGATAAAATAAAAGTATAATTTTTCTTTCCGGAGTTTTAAAACAGTTCTGCGTCAGCCGCGGGGGTCAACCGATTACTTAAATCTTTTCTTCGTTTTTCATTGCTATTTCGGCATTTTCAATGGGTACTTTTGTTAACAGTTGCAAGCATAAAAACATACGAAACAACCAAAAAGAGCGAAGAACAACACTAATCTATGAACTAGACACATTTTGATCATCATCATCATCAACAGCCTGTATTCGTCCACTGCTGGACATAGGCCTTTCCGAGAGCGCGCCACCACACACGATCCTCCGCCTTCCTCATCCAGCCACTTCCCACTACCTTCTTGATGTCGTCGGACCATCTAGCTGGAGGGCGTCCTACACTGCGTTTGCTAGTACGCGGTCTCCACTCCAGAACACGTCTGCCCCAGCGGCCATCTGTTCTACGACAGATATGGCCCGCCCACTGCCACTTCAGTTTGCTAATTCTTTGGGCTACATCAATTATTTTCGTTCTCCTACGGATTTCCTCGTTCCGGATTTTATCCTTCAGAGAGACTCCTAACATAGCCCTTTCCATAGCTCGCTGAGCGACTTTAAATTTGTGGATAAGGCCAATAGTCAGTGTCCACGTTTCCGCTCCATACGTCATAACAGGCAAGACACACTCATTAAAGACTTTTGTCTTCAGGCTTTGGGGTATTGACGAATTGAAGACCCGACGTAATTTCCCAAATGCTGCCCAACCAAGCTGAATTCTTCTGTCAGCTTCCTTGTCGAAGTTATTCCTACCTAGTTGTATCATTTGACCGAGGTAGTTGTATTCCTGAACAACTTCGATGCTGGCATTATCGATAATTATGGGCATCGTGATGACGTGCTCATTGAGCATGATTTTAGTTTTATCCATGTTCATCACTAAACCCACTTGTCTGGAGGAATGGCTAAGGTCGGTCAGCATTTTCTCAAGATCTTGCAGCGATTGCACATTTTGATACTTATCAATAAACAAAGTTAATTTTGTTTAATTAATAACGATTGTGATGAAGAATTGTAACAACTTTGTATCAATGCATAAAGCTTAGCAAAAGCTTCTTGAACTGAAAAAATCCGAGAACTTGATCAACTCGCTGAAACCATGTTTTATGCCATTCTGAGACCTACAAGCTACGAACTACGATCTCGTAGTTATTCACACACAAAAATCTCGGTGATACAAGACATACCTACACTTAGAAAATTTTCATAGGTTTTATAGAAGAATACATGGATAGTGGATACCTGAATTACAGTTATTTTGTATTGATCATAATAAATTTTATAGCATTTATGCAATACGTAATAACTAATATAACTTTAACAAAGGACGTCTCAAGGTTAGAATAAAATAATTATAAGTATAGAATAAGATTCTATACATATATAAATTCCATGCATGTAATTTGTTATTGCTCAAAATATAAATGTATAAGTCAAACAATACTTGTAATTCATAACTATGAGTATACATATAGATCCCTACACTTCGCTCTATGCTAAAAACGAAAAATAAACTTGCAAAGGTCAAATCTGTTACCAATGATTCTTATTTTGCTTTAAGTGCAATTTTCTGTAAATTTGTAAAGAAAGGTTAAGTAAGTACTAGTACTGAGAAGGATGTTTATGTCCATTAGGCGTCTCATTTGGAACTTTGTAGAACAGAACAGGTCAAATGGTAGACAAAATATGTTTAACCTCTATAAAATATTAGTGTACAGTTATAGATTATGTGACCAGTAAATGGTAACTCTTACGAGTATGTAGTTCTAAAATACCTTTTTTACAACAATTATTTATTTGGCTTCGGAAAATAAAAGGGGATGGAAACAAATAATGGCTCCAAAAGAGTTCCAAGCCTCCACAAATACTAGGAATGCAGAGGTACGTGGAGATCAACCGCATTCCTGTCTGTTCCCGACTAAATTATCCATACTCCAGCGGATGAGCTTACCGACGCGGTCGGAGTCAACGAACCGTGGGTTAGAGAAGGACACAAACGGGATGCCTATTCCTATTCAATATTGCAGGCTTTCGAACCTATAGAAATAAAGTTTAAATTTATTTGACGAAACATTTTCGAACCGGATGCATAAATCGAATGAGACCAGCTGATTCAGAAGCAGATGATTAAAAATACCTTATTTAGTAAAACAAAATTCATTTGCTGTTTTATTAGCTTTGTAATAAGAGTGAAACTTGCTTTGACAATCTTGAGTTTCGGGTTTGGAGCGTGAGAAATTCGGGAAGAAACTTCTTCGATATCACCAGGAACACATAGACTGGTAAGAGTTTTCTTTCCCACAACTCCACGACTTTCTCACGACTATCGAATATAATAACCGTACTTCATTCCCACTAATCAAACTTTGGAGTGTTTAAACCTTCGCCTATTCATTCTTCGCAGGAATAAAAATCACTTGCTGGGATGTGAAAACAAAAGAAATGAAAATAATTCTTTACCTGAAGTAATTTGTAATTAACTTCCTTTTCATTGATTACTTAATTGTTTTAATGTTTGTTAAAAGTAATTATTGTAATGCTTTTTATTTTTTATTTATATGAGATATTAACACAATAATTTTTTCAAGTAATATCTTTGTATGTATTTCAAAACAATGTTTCCGTACTGTGATTTATGAAGAGTAGACTGGGGGATAAGAGGGGTGTGCATTATTTGCCAATCCCTATTGAAAACCGAAGTATCGGAAATCATCGATAATGGAGGAAGTATCGAAAAGTACTAGGCGAGCATAGACCAGATGGAGCTCTGTCGAACAAATCAATAAACGATATCCCATATCTATCTATCAACATGTACTTTCCATCCTAGCTATTGAATTTAAGCTTTAAAGCGCTGTGCATAAAAGTTGATTTTTGAATAACGTAGGGAGAGCCAGTTTGGTCGACGGGAACGCGGACAGGTGAGCATTCCGCATTCCACATTCCATAAGGTGTTGGAATACGCAAGAAGCGTATCCAGTTTTTCTGCGAATATTGATCTATGAATTATTTAAAGAAAGGGCAATTGATTGATAGGTATACCTACTCAATATGATAGCATGGAAGATCAATGCAGTAAACACTTGAAACGAATTGAAAAATCATTGAAAAAAAATTCATTATGAAATACTTTACCTTTTCTGTTAGCTTTTGCCCTCTAAACCTAATTACTTAAATTACTCGGTGCCAATTAGGATCAAGAGTGACTAAACAGGTCACCCTGAAAGTAATAGTCAAGGGATCGGTACTAATTTATGTAATAGTTCCCAGCTTACTTCCCAGTAGAAACACCGTAAGTTAACATTTTGCAGGATTTGTCTTTGAAACAATCAAACATTTCAGACAAACTTGCCTGTCAAACTTAACAGTTTTCATCAAACAATGTTTGACAAAAGATTCAAACAGTAATAGGGTAGTGTAGGGTAGGAATTGGTAAGAAGTGTAAATAAGTCAAAGCAAAGCTTACCTGGGTCCGCTAGTATTAGTATAGATATTTGTTTGAAAAAATTGCCAAATAAACGTTTTTATGATCACCCACAGAGTAACCAGAGTGAGTTTTTACAAGCCACGTACTGAAGCCGGAGAAACCCATTAAAAAAAACAAACGTCACGCGTCTCCTTGACAACTGCCTAAACAAACTTTTTTCATAATTTGTATTTAAAAATTTAACACTAACAACAATTCGTAAATTAATATAATAATCAATAATTACCAATAAAAAATACTCCATCCTATTTCTTTAGTTTTTATGAACAGTTTTTAAAATATTTAAAAACATAAGACGCCATTTTTCTTGAATAATATTGAAAATTGCTGATGCAACGGTTCGTGTCGTGCTGACTCGAGAATGTATTCGTTTTTAAATTTCGTATTTGGAGCTGCTACGACAACTTCGTTTGCCGTACGCTCCATCTGTATATTATTGATTAACGTGGTGTGGTCACCCTACAAAAGTTCGACGGGTCAAGCCACTATCACAGTCAGCAATGATTGACACACTTGTAATATTTATTGCATCGTAAAACAATTACGCTTTCCGGAACACTGTTATGGGGCCGACACCATTGTATAAGGCGCTATAATAACAGAGAAACAATGTAATGGGAAAAATAATTGCCCTAACTGTTTTGGACTAGATAACTTTGTGATTTTCTTTTAAACCTACTGATTTTTTTACAAGTTCATGTGGATTTTGTCTATTAATTTAATCTCAAATCCTTTTTTTTGCTGCATACAAAATTCTATCAAGCCAAGTCTCTCCATCTGAGAGGGAAGATTTGGATTTCGCTCTTGTACTTGGTAGGCCTAATACGTTTTTTCATCATGGCCATTATCAGCCTATTATAACGTTCATTACATGACCAGGCCTAGCATGCGACCTAATAATACAGTAAAAGCTCATTATTCGCGGGGGATACGTTCTCTAAATGTGTCGCGAATAAAGAAACCATGAATGATATGTAATGGCATTTTATATGGGATTATAAGAGATACGTTCTTGGGTGACAAAATAAATAACAAATATATAAAGAATAAACAATTAATTGAGGTTATTGATTAACTATTGTCTTCAGTCTTAGACAATGGTTTGAAGAATTTTGAAATATTTTCTTGCTTGACATTTTTAAAAGCTTCTATTCAGAGTGATTTTAAGCAGTGGCATTCTTTGAAGTTTGTTTTTATTTTATCGGCTTCACTACGCTGCTTGTAAAGACTCATTCTGGATCGTCTGTATTCTGTGGTGCAGATTAAAAAAATAATGATTCAATACTAGATCCTTCAACTTTATAAGTAAAGATCAATCAGTAACAACATATTCCATGAAATATGTAAAAATTACGGCTATACAGAAATAATTGCACTCACGAGACACGTGACGAGTTTAATAAGATATAATAGTCGTAAGATTATGCCGTAATAGTTTCAAACAATACAAGTTGTAGGCGTAATGACTTTAATTTTATATAATAGTCGTTCTCATCGTTTTCTACCAGAGAAAACTATTTAGATTACACCTAATTGCCTTCTATCTTTAGATATAACTAGTAAACGCCCGCGACATCGTCCGCGTGGAATTCAGTTTTTCACAAATACTACGGGAACCATGAATTTTTCCGGGATAAAAGTATCTGTTTCCATTCCAAATTTCAGCCAAATCGCTTCAGTAGCCGACGCGTAAAGGAGTAACAAACATACTTATTTACACACTCACTTACACACAAACTTTGTAATTAGTGTGATTAGCTTACTTGTAGTAGGGGAGCCTGGGATGCTTAATTTGTAGTTACTCAAGCGTCATTAAAATCGATTCGATTTGGTAGATTAGATGATAGAAAGAATAAATGATTATATATACTTTTTTGTTTTCAGCGGTGGGGAAAAAAACTATAGACTTTAAAGACAATTTTTTATTACTTCGGCTTACTGAAATCATTAGAAAACATGGGATATTCAGGAGATTAGTTCATTCAAAACAAATAAAAAATTACCACGTACGTACGTTACACGGCTCGATAAGAGAGATATAAGGGTTTTATTTTAGAACCCTCCCATTTCATACCTTATCTTAAACTGACGTGCTGGTTGAGTATTTCTGAAGTTAGTTTTTTTTTTGGTTGCCCCAAACATACCCACCAATATTAAGGGCTCTTGTTGGAGGTACTGAACAACGTGCAAGGTCCCTACTATTTCGGTTTAAAGTATTGAATTCAATTCTGTGAAGTAAAAACAAATAACCGCGATTTCATCCCTGTAGTCATTCCCGTGAAAATACGGGAATAAATAATGATAATGATCTTATAGCTGTGGCTTTTCATTGGTAGAACACTTTTATAATCGATTCAGTGGGTCCTAAGCTTAATCGTAACCTGGTAGCTTAAACATACCTAGTACAACCTACTCAAAAGAATTATGCAGAAAAATAAAAAACAAACGAAAATATCTTTTGAGCTCAAATTGGCAGAGTTAATACGTTTTAAAAATAAACATTCACTGCTAAATACCTATTAACCGCTGAAAAACTCAATCAGCAGACAAAAGAGCTGCCAAATAAAACAGGTAAATGTTTTCAGTGTATTTTACTGCAAAACAAACCGTTAGAGATATCTATCAGTAAAAATTTCAAGGCGAGGCGTGAATGCATTAGCTTCCGTATTTCAGCCACACCCGCTTTTTCTTGTGACGACCTTAGATCAGAGACTGTAGCCATTTGGCACGTCGATTCTGTATCTACAAACGCTAACTGTACATGTACAGGGACTGTAGTCATGAAGCACGTCGATTCTATATCTACAAGCGCTAACTGTACAGGGACCCATGTGGCACGTCGATTTTACATCTTCGCTAACTGTACAGGGACTTTAGGCATGTGGCACGTCGATTCTATATCTACAAACGCTAACTGTACAGCGCCTGAAGCTATGTGGCACGTCGATTCTATATCTACAAACGCTAACTGTACAGGGACTGTAGCCATGTGGGACGTCGATTCTATATCTACAAACGCTAACTGTACAGGGAAAATAGCCATGTGGCACGTCGATTCTATATCTACAAACGCTAACTGTACAGGGACTGTAGCCATGTAGCACGTCGATTCTATATCTACACACGCTAACTGTACAGGGACCCATGTGGCACGTCGATTTTATATCTTCGCTAACTGTACAGGGACTTTAGCCATGTGGCACGTCGGTTCTATATCTACAAACGCTAACTGTACAGGGACTGTAGTCATGTGGCACGTTGATTCTATATCTACAAACGCTAACTGTACAGGGACTGTAGCCATGTAGCACGTCGATTCTATATCTACACACGCTAACTGTACAGGGACCCATGTGGCACGTCGATTTTATATCTTCGCTAACTGTACAGGGACTGTAGTCATGTGGCACGTCGATTCTATATCTACAAACGCTAACTGTACAGCGCCTGAAGCTATGTGGCACGTCGATTCTATATCTACAAACGCTAACTGTACAGGGACTGTAGCCATGTGGGACGTCGATTCTATATCTACAAACGCTAACTGTACAGGGAAAATAGCCATGTGGCACGTCGATTCTATATCTACAAACGCTAACTGTACAGGGACTGTAGCCATGTAGCACGTCGATTCTATATCTACACACGCTAACTGTACAGGGACCCATGTGGCACGTCGATTTTATATCTTCGCTAACTGTACAGGGACTTTAGCCATGTGGCACGTCGGTTCTATATCTACAAACGCTAACTGTACAGGGACTGTAGTCATGTGGCACGTCGATTCTATATCTACAAACGCTAACTGTACAGGGACTGTAGCCATGTAGCACGTCGATTCTATATCTACACACGCTAACTGTACAGGGACCCATGTGGCACGTCGATTTTATATCTTCGCTAACTGTACAGGGACTTTAGCCATGTGGCACGTCGGTTCTATATCTACAAACGCTAACTGTACAGGGACTGTACAGCTAACGGTTAATATTTAATAAATACATAAATACTAAATGTAAATAGCACTCCGATTAAGATGAGCCGTGATAGCCTAGTGGTTATGACCTCTTCCTTCGATTCACAGGACGTAGGTTCGAATCCTGTCCGGAGCATGCACCTCCAACTTTTCAGTTATGTGCATTTTAAGAAATTAAATATCACGTGTCTCAAACGGTGAAGGAAAACATCGTGAGGAAACCTGCATACATGAGAATTATCTAAATTCTCTGCGTGTGTGAAGTCTGCCAATCCGCATTGGGCCAGCGTGGTGGACTCGGGCCTAACCCCTCTCATTATTAGAGGAGACTCGTACTCAACAGTGAGTCGAATATGGGTTGTTAATGATGAATGATGAAAGAGCAATAATAAAAAAACCTAATTTTCCGGGTTTTATTTTTAGAACCTAAAATTGAGTTAGGTTTACTATTCAAAAGCTATTAGAACTTATTACTGATTGTACTGAAGCACGAAATTTTTTTTCCATTTTTTATTTTAATTATTTTTACAATGTTGTTCGTGATGTCTTGTACCTAAATGATAGCAATGAATAAATTAACTGTTTTTAATTCTTTGAACAAATTAATAAGTTAATAACATAAAATAGTACTTAGTTGAGAGAGTAATTTGAGTCATGGAAATCGTAGTAGATAGCGTTTTTAATCATTAAAAAGTAAACGCTTAATTGCAAAAATGAGGACTCATTGCGAACATTTAATCAAGAAGGAATTTTCCATTTTAGTAGTTAAAGTAGTATACCCTAGTTGAAAACCTTGCGCACGCCATTAATTGACTGGGATTGATTCGCAACGCGGGTAAGCTTAGAATTTAATATTTTCTAAATTGACTCAAGTTAGGTCTGGTGGAAGGTTTTTTGACGGCCTCCGTGGCGCAGAGGTGGATTTACAAAACAGTGGTTCTGGGTTCGATCCCCGGCAGAGCCGATTGAGGTTTTCTTAATTGGTCTAAGTCTGGCTGGTGGGAGGCTTCGGCCGTGGCTAGTTACCACATTACCGGCAAAGACGTACAGCCAAGCGATTTAGCGTTCCGGTATGATGCCGTGTAGAAATCAAAAGGGGTGTGAATTGTCTACTACTCCTAACAAGCCCGCTACCATCTTAGATTACATCATCACTTACCATCAGATGAGATTGTGGTCAAGGGCTAACTTGTAAAGAATAAAAAAAAAGGTGGCCTCGGCCATGGCTAGAATTAGCATCTCGGTACAATTGCCGCATAGAAAAAGTCAAAGATATGGGTAAAATAAACTATGTATACTATACTATACTAATAAGATGGAAACAGTCTTACTTGGAAGACCAAGTAAGACTGTTTCCATCTTATTAGTCTTTACCTTTAAATTGCTGTTTTGTATAAAAATTAAAAAAAAAATATTTTTTTCTTTTAATGTATTTTATATTTGTACTAATCGAATCATCCATGCAATTAGTGCATCTTTGCCAACGCAGTGGCAGTTTATAGATGCCCTTCTTAAAGAAATCAGCTGGAGGCAACAAATTCTTCAAAGGCATTTTGTACATTATTTTTCTTTATTCTTTACAAGTTAGCCCTTGACTACAATCTCACATGATGGTAAGTGATGATGCAATCTAAGATGGAAGCGGAACTTATTAGGAGGAGGATGAAAATCCTTACTCCTTTCGGTTTCTACACGGCATCAAACCGGAACGCTAAATCGCTTGGCGCTACGTCTTTGCCGGTAGGGTGGTAACTAGCCACGGACGAAGCCTCTCACCACCCATTAAGAATAAAATAAAACAACACAATTATAATGTCGAGTACACATTTTCCTTTATTGCTTAAAATAGTGAACAACAAGTCAGGGAAATATTCTCCAGGAACAATCTTCTCACTCGAGTCTTCAATGTATTCTTTAACCTGTAATTAAATAAATTAAGTCATACATTTTAGAATTTAAACCATCGTTATTTATATAAATTGATTATGAAACACGGCTAATACCCCCACCTAATATCACGTGAGTTTTAGCCGTGTTTCATAATCAATTAATAAGTCATACATCATAGTATGTATTCTGTACTAAGAGGAACTATGCTTGAAATTCTGTTAGGCTGCCAGTCCACGGAAGTGGAGCGAGGCAGCGGAGCCGGTAATAGGAGAAATATTAACCAATAGGGTTGCATCTCCTCTCGTTAGTATTTATCTCACGACGTTTTTGACGGCCTCCGTGGCGCAGTGGTATGCGCGGTGGATTTAATGACGGAGGTCCTGGGTTCGATCCCCGGCTGGGTCGATTGAGGTTTTCATAATTGATCCAGGTCTAGCTGGTGGGAGGCTTCGGGAGCTTTCGGCGGAGGAATGTGGATTTTCATCCTCCTCCTAGCTAGTTAGCCTGCTTCCATCTTAGATTACATCATCACTTACCATCAGGTGAGATTGTAGTCAAGGGCTAACTTGTAAAGAAAAAAACAATAAAGAAAATGTTATTTCATATTATCATTGAAGTACGAAGATTTACTTTACGATTTTTTAATTATTCATTAAAAATGTTAAAACATGTAATTTTACTTTACATTGTTTTAATGTACCTAGCTATTATTTATTTAAGTTGTTTAAACCGCTTATTATGCCCATTATACTCATTGTATCCTCACAAAACACGTGGACAAGCATGCGGATTTATGATCAAGATTCGTGTATTTCAATTGAAGGCCAAGACGAGGCGACCATTTCAATATGACGTCCTTAACGGAACCGAATTTTACATTATGGTCATAGCACACATATCACCCTCGAAAGGGTTCGTAACCGTATCGCCTCGCCTCAACCAGGCGTCGACTAGTCTACGATTAGGCGACTACGCGATTAAAGCGTTTGGTTGAAAAGTTGGCAGGTTGACGGTGGAGCGATACGCAGGAGGGGTGAGAAGGGCAAGCGTGAATGAAGAGATATGTTTGGGTACGGAAATACTTACAGTGGAATTCATAGACGATGTGGGCGATCGTTCACCCGCTAAGTGTCGCATGAATTTAAACTCTATGCGTTTGAGAATTCGACACTCAGCGGGTGAATGGTCCCCTGGGGGTACCCCTGTGTATGAATTCCACTGTTAAGCGCGCGGGCGGCGAGCCGTAAGTTTCTCCCGAAGCGAAGGGATAAGATTCCGATTAGTTATGAGTTTCATACAAAGAATACTGACGGTGACGATCCCTTTCAGAGTTGATGAGTGCTGAAAGTTAAAAAAAGAATCAGTTGGGCTTTTTTGTAGAGTTGTGGCAGTATCGTACTTTATTTAACTTACCGTAAGGCAAACGGAATCATAAATAAATAAAAATATCTACTTTAAAAACAAAAAACACGACAAGCACTTAGAAGCTTAAAAAAGATTTTGTTTGTTTCTTAAATAAATTGCAATTGAAATAATACTGTAATGTCGTGGACGACCTGGCGATCCGACCAGTTAAACGACAAAGTAGCGCTGGTCGGATGTCGTGTGGATCTCATGAGCATGAACCTTTATGTGTGTTTGGTACAAGCACGTGTCCCCACATGCGACTTTGCGATCAGATTGGGAGCCGGTTGTCTCTCATCATCTCGTAATTGCAATTTCGGCCAATTATCTTTAATGAACGAACCTACTTACATTGTTAATCGTATATTGTTGCCGTATTACGTTCGGCAAACGCACGTGTGCGAACGCATGTCTTGATGTCCGATAAAAACGCATTTAGAAACACTTAACATGTTTTACCAATTTACTCGTATCTGTGCGTGATCGAATCAGAAATGAGGAGATCCGAAGAAGAACTAAAGTCACCGACATAGCTCAACGAGTTGCGAAGCTGAAGTGGCAATGGGCGGGGCACATAGTTCGAAGAGCTGATGGACGTTGGGATCCCAAAGTGCTGCAATGGCGACCCCGCACTAGTAAGCGCAGTGTTGGCCGACCCCCCACCAGGTGGACTGACGACATCGAGCGAGTCGCAGGGATTCGCTGAATGCAGGTGGCTCAGTATCGTGATGTTTGGAAGTCTTTACAAATGTCCTGCAGTAGGCGTCCATCGGCTGACATGATGATGACCAATTTACTCATTATTTTTTTAGCTAATTGTTTTAACTTTTGTCCGTCGTTTTCGTTTACTTTTTGCGAGTAGCAATTAATTAACATTTTAAACATTCCAAGATGTAAATTTAAATTGCTGTTTTATTTATAAAGTTTATGATTTAAATTTAGTATTTAGTGTTATCGAATCCAAAAGAGATGTGTGTATTGTATAACATAACATCACACTAATATGAAATGAAATGAAAATATACTTTATTGTACACCACAAAGGAACATACAATACAGAAAAATAAAGAAAAAAAAGGAAAATGCACAATAGGCGGCCTTATCGCTAAAAATATAATATTATAAAGGCAAAAGTTCACGCTTTTTTTGCGCTGCGGCTACTGAAGCGATTTTGCTGAAATTTGCAATTGAAATAGATTTGACACTGAATTAACACATAGGCTACTTTTCATTCCGGAAAAATCCATGGTTCCCGCGGGATTTGTGAAAAAACTGAATTTCACGCGGACGAAGTCGCGGGCGTTCGCTGTGTTGTAATAAAAAAAATTTAATAAAAAACCGACTTCCAACTCAAGAATTAACTTTAACTAAAAAGCAAAAAATAACATCTTACCTATGTGCTACCTTCTGATCAGTTTGAAGGCGGTGCCAAGCCAGTGATGTTTTAATTAAACACGTTTAAACTACAAAATTTCTGTGGTTCTTTCAGAAACAGCTTTAAGATTATGTCCATTGTCCAGTGTATAGTCTCTTAAAGTCCTATTACTTACCTAAGTCTAGTCTCATAATGTCCAGTGTCTTATAATGACTAGAATCTAAAAATTATATTATGGTCATCCGCCAATAACATAAGAGCATATAATAACAATTTTGGATTTAGATAGCACTAGCGGACGCCCGCGACTTCGTCCGCGTGAAACTAGATCTAAACTTTCAAATACCTTTACCCTACCCCTACCCTACCCCTACGCTACCCCCACTCCACCACTACCCTACCCCTACCTTACCCCCACCCTACCTCTACGCTACCCCCACCCTACCTCTACCCTACCCCTACCTTACCCCTACCCTACCCCTACCCTACCCCTACCCTACCCCTACCCTACGGAGAAATTTTCTTTGCTATAAACCTCACGGAGCCCGAGACCTTTCCAACGAATGCAAAATCGTGGAAATCGTTTCGTGCGTTCTGGAGTTATAGCGTCAGGAAGGAAAACCCGACTTATTTTTATATAGTAGATGTTGTATTTATCCAAATATATTTTTAAAAAAATATCTGTCTTACATCAAACATAATATGGGCATCTGTCGGTTTGAAAATTAACGACATCCTACCAGCCCTACCATAAACTCATTCAAGTAAACAAGCAAAGAAAGAGATTTAAAACATCGCACTAACAACAACAATTAAGTCCATGGCAATTTATGACGAGAGGGGGGGAATCTTGAACTTTGCCAGTTTCCACGGGAGATTTAATTTTCAGGTTTTTGACCCTGCGGGGGAAAATGACGAATGTAGGTAGCAACTGTTACTCGGTGTTTTTTATAAAGTTGCTGAAAAAAACATGGTCTTAGTTCTGGCAGGAATACATACAGTCATATTTTATTCAATTGTGATATGAATTACATGATAGACAATGTTCACAGTGATAATAGGTTGCCTAAGAAAATTGCGATAATGAAACACATTTTTCATACAATAATCTAGGAAACCATGACTACTAGGTCAAAGGCAACCTAACACAGTTAAAATAAGCTTTCATTTGACATAATAATTATAATTTAGTCGTCAATTATTGACGACTAAATAAGTAATAAGGGTATAACATTAATTAACTGTTTTTTTCTGGCAACCCCACAGTTAAAACGAAACCCAATAGAGTTCCAACAACAAATAATAGTGTTCCAAGACCCATTATACTTTTACAAACATATTATCCAACGATTTCCCACACTAAATGTGTAAAAAAAATTTCAACCCTACTGTACATGTAAGTTACCCTAAAGCATAAACAAAACATTTTTTAAGATTATATTTTTTCAGTGTGTGCATTTTAAGAAATTAAATATCACGTGTCTCAAACGGTGAAGGAAAATATCGTGAGGAAACCTGCATAACTGAGAATTATCTTAATTATCGGCGTGTGTGAAGTCTGCCAATGCGCATTGGGCCAGCGTGGTGAACTCAGCAGTGAGCCGAATATGGGTTGATAATGATGATTACTTATTGACTACGGAACCCTAAAAATGACTGTACCTACTTGATTATGTTGATAAGTTCAACTTTTGTTTTTTACTGTTGGTTGCTCCTGCTCGCATTTTTGCCCTAATTAGACACCTCATCGAATAGTCATTAATAGTTTTAAGCTAAGTGGTTACAGAGTAGAGGAAATGGATCCCATTTTTGGATGGAGGCTTTTAAATGATAACCAGTAATGGTTCTTAAGTGTGCCACGGATCACATTAAATTCCTGTACTTATCTACGTGTTTACTAAAGTAGGTGTTAGAATAATATTATGTAGGTACTATATTAAGTGGGCTACCTGCGTGCTGAAGTATGCATCGGTGTTGAAATAATTTAGCATCTTGAAGAGACTCGATCCAAAGACCGACCCAGTGGCGTATCGCGACCCGTATCAAAAGTAATTGAGGGGCCCAAATAAATGGTAAAAAAACAATCCGATCAACTTGAGAACCTCCTCCTTTTTGACGTCGGTTAAAAATTCGCACAAATGAAACAAAACTGCTTGATTAAAATAAATATGTATATGAAAGTGACTTAACCTATGTAGGATGTTTCCAACTTTTGGGCGTACGCTTATGTAACTCTGGATTAAAAGAAATTGCTTTTTTTATAAAAGCAATCTTGGCAGGAATAAAAGACTTTTGTCATTTCTGAATCAGTGAAACTCTATACCTAAGCAGTTTTTTATAAGCTTTTTTTCGGTATGCACCATATTCAGTGAGATTGTCATTTTACTAATTTGCTTACACACGTACGGGGCCCTGTAGTTTGGGGGCCCCGTATCATTGATACGGCTGATACAGCGGTAACTACACCCCTGTACCGACCATAACTTATTTGTATGTATGTGTATTACTAATACAATGGTTATTTTTGTTTTACGCAACCTGCTGATGTTCTTAAGTTTTCCTAAACCGAAGGTTGCCTGGAAGAAATCGCTACTTAGCGATAAGGCCGCCTTTTGTATGCTGATCTCTTCCTAATTTGTTTTCATTTCACTTGTATTTGTCTTTGTGGTGTGCAAATAAAGTATATCTATCTATCTATCTATAAGTGAAGGACCGACGAGGTAGTTAAGTTATTGAATGATCAAGCTAAACATCGAAGCATCTAAATCTGTCTTTGTTATATAGGATCTACCAAACAAGAGCGTTCATTTATGTGGAAGCACGGTGCAATTGGGTTCATTATTGCGGAGTGAACTCATTTGCACTTAGAAGCGACTGTGAGCGGTCGCGTTTCCATTGAATCGTTTTTTCACGACACGATACACTTCACACCAGGGGTGTAGCTACCGCAGTATCCGTATAGGGGCCCCTTACGTATGAAAGCAAAAATTATTCACTTAATTTGGTGCTTTCCGAAAAAAAACCGTGTGAATTTTCGCTTTAAAAATGACAAAAGTCCAAAAGTTAGAAATATAACTGTCATATTAATTTTAAGCACGCATTTTTGTTTCTTTTGTGAGAAATCTTTACCCTTCATTTGGGCCCCCCAACAAATTTTGATACAGGGCCCCTTCATGGCACGCTACGCCACTGCATCACACGATTTCATAAAGTTCAATTTGTTTTAATTTGAATTTTTAGAGGTATTAAGTATTGAGTTATTTCACATACCGTATAAATTTTCGGAGAGGTAGAGGTCTCAAACGTAAAAAAAAAATTGATTAATAACACTCACTTCTCTCCAGTGTCCTTCGATTTCCAGTCTCTTCGAGTCGTAATTTAATTATATTATTGTGTCTGGATCCTAAACCTCCAACCTCAAATAAGGCCGCCTTTGAATGCTAATTGTTTTTAGTTTTAAATTATTCTTTGTTAATTTTTAATTTGTTTTTATTATGTACAATAATTTCTTCTTCTTCTTCTTCTAAAATACCACCTGTTGGAATGAGTATTTTAGCCGATTTGAAGGAAGAAAATGAAACGACCAAGTTTAAAAGACACAAAAGGGTAGAAGTGAATCCAAAATGATATATCAGTAGGCAACAGCAGAAATTAGTCTGAAAGCTGAAAATTCACCTATTTTTGCCCAATTTTGTCTCTGCGTCGCATAAAATTCCCAGTAAAATTAGTCACCGTGGCTAAAATTCGACCAGTGTATCAAAGATAACTGGCAGGTACAATGGAAACATGCCTAAAGTAATGAATGACAAGTCTTTGCCCTCTTGAAGAGCGTCTAATACATGTACCTAACTTTCCATGAATATTTTAATACAAAATATCTAACAAGTCGCTTAATGACAATAATAAAATTAATAATCATGTTATTATTGTCCCGTACAGTTTCATTATACAGGTCTACCTACTTGTATATATATATCTTTCATGGATTTCTTATAAATAATGGATAAAGGTGACGTGATAGTCTAGTAGATTCGACCTCTTTTTTTTTCGGAAGGCATAGTTTCCAACTTTTCAGTTATGTGCATTTTAAGTAATTAAATATCACATGTCACAAACGTAAAACGGTGAAGGAAAAACATCGTCATAAACCTGTATACCTGAGAATTTTCTTAATTCTCTACGTGTGTGAAGTCTGTCAATCCGCATCGGGCCAGCGTGGTGGACTAAGGCCTAACCCCTCTCATCCAGAGAGGAGATTCGTGCTTAACAGTGAGCCGAATGTTAATGATGATGATGGTAATGTAGATAGGTATACCTACTCTAGAGTATGATTTTCTCGCTTTTTAGGTTTTTTCGTAGTCAACAAGTAGGTAGGTAGGTAGATATCTAGATAGTGGAAGGTGGATCTAAGTCAAAGTTCTGTACAAAGCGGAAGGACTGGCTTTGCAGTGCAGAGGATCGTCAAAATAGGCGAAAAAGCTACATCTTATCCATATATTACTCAAGAATGATATTTACGCGGATGGAACCGCGGGTCAGAGCTAGTAAAGAGGTATATATAAATAATACTGACGCCGCACGGTTTCACCCGCGTGGTTCCCGTTCCCGTAGAAATACGGGGCAACGACCTTTTATATAGCCTTCCTCGGTAAATGGGCTATATAATGAAAGCATTTTTATATCGGACCAGTAGTTCATGATATTAGCGCGATCAGCTAGACAAACAAAAAACTCTTCAGCTTTACAATATAAGTATAGATTAAATCAAGTAATAAATTATGCCTACGCCCTTCATAAAACAAATTTACGAACCTGTTTTTGATATTATAATTCACTTTAGGCAGGTACCTATACTAAGAATACTAACTAATTCATTTATTTCGCGCTTTAACAAAATTAACATACATAAATAAATTAAATCAAGTAATAAATTAGACGGTTTTCATGAATTCATCATATAAATGTACGTGTATACCTCATCCATTATACTTTGAAGTATTAAATATTCATTTGTGCTCATTAAAATCTCCCTTAAGTACCTACCTACTTACTTAACGACTTTTCAGCCCTGTTCATCACTTAAGTGAGTTTACTTGAGGGGTTAAACACCTGAAAATACTCAAGTAGCTATTTGGTAAATTATATCTATAACAATTAAGAATAACTATACTAATTAATCTAAAGCCTAGGGAGAAGAGCTTTAGTCCTTACTCCACATTAGCGATTTTTTATATATTTATTATAATACTAGCGGACGCCCGCGACTTCGTCCGCGTGAAACCCTACTAGTACCCTACCTTACTCCCACTCTACAGCTACCCTACCATACAGGGGATGAGTAGGGACTCAGCCCTCCACCTAACCTAACCTACTCATACCCTACCACTAGCATACCCCTACCCTACTCCTACCATACCCCTCCTCTAGCACGCGACGGAAGCTTACAAAATGAAGTAACTTCTCCCGTTTTTCCAACGTTTCCGTTCACTGCAATGCTCCTATTAATCGTAGCGGGACGAAAAGAAACCTGCCCAGGAGTATGAAGAATAATTGTTCAAAGTTTCGTTAAAATCCGTCGAGTAGTTTTTGTTTTTATAACGAACATACAGACAGACAGACACAAAATTTTTACTGATTGCATTTTTGGCATCAGTTCTATAATTGAATTGTTGTTGTCCAAGACAACGGCTAGTCTAGTGCGAGCGACCTTCTTGGCGACCAAGGTCGCTCGCTCTAGCCTCCAAGTGGTACGTCGTTTCTCTTTCTACGATCGCAAACGCTTCGAAAACTAGAAAAATGTATAGAAATGACATTTGCTATCGACAGGTCACGTGACCAAGATCTGTTATTCCCATACATGTTTCTAGATTTCGAAGCGTTTGCGATTGTAGAAAGAGACTTGCCACTTGGCTACAGGAGCAGGGATTATTCAGACCGTGAGCCATTGATGTATTGTCAACCCTCCACCACACAGTTACGCCACAGCCATAACCATGCCATGCACCGGAACAAAATGTTGCATGCTGGTAGAAATAAGCATAGTACTTCCCTGAATGAACTCTGTCACCAATAATAATTCTTACTACTAATTATAAGACATAAACCAAACTAGCTAAGTAATATGTACAAAAAATTCGCGTAACTTTCTTTGGCCGCTATAAACTAATGAACCGATTATTATAAGGATATCCACACACGTTCAATAATATTGTCAATACTCGATTGACATGTATACAATGATAATTTTATACTATAGATCGATTACGTCTCTACAAAATCATCGCAGAAAGTGATCCCAATAATATTCTACAAAACTAAGCGCACACATGCACAATTTTGTCTTTAATTCCATTATTTATATTTATATATATATAGTTTTATACTTCCTGAACACACAACTCGAAATTGTAGACGATATTTAGGTAATTTTTGTTTAAATAACGTTCATTGTTGACCACAACCAACATTGAGATGTGGAAAATTCCTCTTTTGAGCGCATAATTTTTCATGACTTAGTAACACATCTAACAGTATTTAGCATCATTGCATGTTTATGTATGTAGACTATAAATATAGGTGACACTACATAATGTAGGGTCACCTTTATTATCTACAAACTTACTATGTACCCATATACTCTACGTATAGTGCTACGAATGAATAATAGCTTGGTCTTACATTATAAACTACAACTAAGTAGCTACTCAAAGATATTACTAACAAATAGAGGACTTATTGAGGATATTTTAGAGATAGGTACCTATAGATTAAAATGAAACTACGATAATGATTGATTATTTTAGATATATTTTACTCTTAAAATATCAAAATACATTAAAAAACTAAAGTAAAAATCATTATTAAAAATAATATAAATAGCCAAGTATAATGGGTCATTTTATAACAATTTTTATATAAAATAAATTACCTATTACTTAAAATGTATCGCTAAATATTCGATAGAAATGTATTACATCCATGTTTTGTCTTGATACACTGCTACCAATACATAAAGCATCTAAAATGACATCTAGTTTCAATATACTATGACAATACTACATTCGACAACATCATAGATTTTTCTCTAGTTCCAAACAACAATTTCAAAATACAGCTATACTCTTTGACCTAATATTATCTATGACAAAGACGCCATCTTGTTGTATTCCCGCGCTTTTTTTTTTAAATGGCGTCATTTCTAAGATTAACAATTTAATTTTGTGACAATTTAATTTTGTTACATCTGTGTTGACTTTACTCAGTTTACTTAGAAACTATAGATTCTTTCAAATTACTTAGGCACACAAGTAAGATTATTTGTTGATAGTATATTCATATCGTAAAATGATATAAAGTTCAGTAACAAATAACTTATTGTGTGGGTTATGTGCTGTTACAAAGTAGGCGTATAAAAAAAATCAAACCGTAATACGGGATGACGTCACAGTCATCTCGTTCAGATAAAACCTTAAAGTTTTCAAAAGCCTCTAGTAGAAAACTATTTTTGCAAAATCATTTTCACGTATAATCTATATGTTATTTAAGAAAGGATAATAATGTTTATTAAAATAGACAAGCCTCCTACAGTAAAAACGAGAGCAGATATTTTTAGGCAACTCTTTGCAACATCGTGTTATTGTAATTCGGATTCTAGGAATTTGTGGAAATCCTATGTTGTCTTTGACATATATCCACCACGTACCTATTGTGTCAAACAAGTTTTACTCACTTGTGATTAGGTAATTTGCACCATGTGTTTTAGTTAGATATTTGTTATTTTTTATTCTTACGTATGTGGTGTTATGACAGAATAAGAACCACCTTTTAAGTTTTAAAGACGCCTTAAATGTAGTAGGTAGGTAGTTACATATTGTCTACATTTACTTTAGCCTTACAGGCTAAAGTTCAGGATTCAGCGCGCCAGTAAATCATAACGTTTCAATCAAGTATATCTGTGAGTCTGTATTGTTCCGTGTGTGCCTTGTGTATCTTGTGTTGTGTATTTTTCTGTGTTCCTGTGTATATTTCTGTGTAACTTCCTGTGTGTCTAGTACGCGTGGTTAGCAACGAATAGACCGGCATCAGCGCCCACACCTGTTACGGATCCGGCGACGTATTTGCCCTGGGACGCCTGGCCGTTACCCTGGAAAAGGAATTGGAACATTTTACTCAATGCGTTAAGGCTGCGTTTCTTTTATCAGGCGCAATGACTCAAACATTCAAATAACACCTATTTAAATTTAAATACTTAAACAATAAACGGTTTCTTCGTCATCTTACTACATTTATCATATCATTTGCGTTACAAAATCTAAGGAATCTTTCTAAACAATTAATCATTAAACAGGTTGGCAGTATCATAAATTGATTTTTTGACAGCAAATCTATTCCATTATCATTGAGAAGTTGACAGTTGATTTTTTCAGTAGATTGTGCGTGATAACGTACCTATATTTACTAATTACACATGTCGAAAACATCTTAAAATACATGGTCATATATTAATTCACCTAGTAAATAGGTACGACAAACTCAAATATTTTATATCACCTAACAACTTGGACTTAGGATTCATAATGTCTTGGTTCTCCTAACACCAATTAAGTACCTAAGCCCTCATTCGCACGACAGTTATTTTTTTAACGGAGGTTAAAAAAACGTTCGTATCAGGGGCGTAGCTACCGCCATATCATACGGGGCTCCCGGTCTACAGGGGCCCCTTTCGTGTGAAAGCAAAAATTAGTAAAATGTAGGTAATCCACAATCTCTTTTTTTCCCTGATAAGGCGCCTAAAAGTTGGAAACATCCTACATATTGCCTACATAGGTCAAGTCACTATCATATTTATTTTATAGGAAGCATTTTCGTTTTTTTTTGTGAGAAATCTTTACCCTTATTTTGGGTCCCCCAACTAATTTTTCCCCAAATTCCAAATCACGCTACGCCACTGGTTCGAATATAGTATGAAGTTAAATGAAGATATATTTCCAACGCCCAAAATTGAAAATGCAACACTGCACGAAAAAAGCGTCGTGTTTTAAAAACGCTGTCGTATGAACATATATTTGATGTATTTGGACGCTTTTTTTAAAAAGATCTTTTGCGAATGAGGGCTAAAGGTTACACATCAATTTGGAAAGGGATCGTAACTGTATCGCCTCAGACCTCATTCGCACGGGAGTTACAAAAACGATACGTTAACACGCAGCGTGGTCTATTTCCAACGCTTAAAATTGAAAATGCAACACTGCTCAAAAAAACAGCGTCATATTTGAAAAACGATGTCGTGTGAACATATACTTGGGAATGCGTTTATTGAATTTGCACGCTTTTTTAACGTCCGATAAAAAAACTCGTGCGAATGAAGTCTGAACGTCAACCGACTGCGTAGACTCGGCTTGAAGGCCAAGCGCCGCTAGATCAACCAGTTTCAAAATTGTTGAATCTGGAGGTAAGCGCACGGTTATGTTTCGGTTAACGTAAATAGAAAAATATATTGGCTACCTACAAAAAATTATGGCGAGCCGAAAGCTTGTTCAGAGGCGAGGCGACTACGTTAATAGTAGTGTGCGTAAGGTGCAGTAAGGTGTATCATACAAAGAACTTTTCAAACTGATACCTTTCCAAATTTATTTAATTATGTTAGAAAAAGAAAAAAAAAATATTTTTTTTGATTAAAAAAAAATTGAAACTAAGTACTAAACATCATATAAGATTATAGCGTTTTTCGCTCAAGTTAGAATTTTGACTCATTAACTTTTTTGGTGACTTGCTCCCTCAGATTCATAAATCAGCTCATTTAGAGTAGGTATACTTAAAGGTATAGTGCCATAACTACGCTTCCGACACATCTTCTCCAGCTAAATCGTGCAACTAATGTAGTTGGACCTCGATCATAGGTCATCAGAATCGAGATTCACATTAGATTGCACAAAATTACAAAGTCCTTCCACTAAATTTGCGACGCAAAATGATTTTGCGACCACAGACTATTTTAAAAGTTTCTCTGTTGTTGCTGTCAAAACGTTCTTTACACTTCTCCGACAGTAGAGGATTCTTGGTTAAATTCAATAATTAATTTGATTCAATTAATTTAAGTCCGAGCGTCCCGAGACTCGCATGTTTTTTTTAATACCTACTAATTATTAGTAACTCAAAAAATGATTTATGCTACGAGATTTCGAACAGTGTCTTACAAAACTCATATACCGTTCAATGTCAGGTAGAAATAAAAAATAGAGACCACCAAGGTTTATATTTTATTGTAAACGATAACAAAACGGAGTTAGGATGGTTATTATATACAATGTCATACAAATTGTATTCATACCGCAAATACATAACAACAAGCACAAACTATTTCTACAGTAGAGCCATTTTGACAGGTTATTTTTGACAGATGTAATATTTTTAACATTTACAACTAGCATTGCAGCAGCGTAGTGGTAGGCCAGGCGTACGAATTTAAAATAAACTGGCAATACTAAAAATTTATTAAATTCGTCAATAAATTTATTTAGTCGTATTTATATTTGTTATGTTTATATTATTAAAATAGTGTTACACAAAAAAACCCAAATTATCAAAAGTAGTATGTTAAAATGGCTGTACTGTATTTAATTGATATAAAATATACAACAGTGATTTTCTAAAAAGATAATATTGACACCCGATTATCTGTTCTATATTATTTTCTCATCTGATGTCAAGTCATCTTACCATTACATCATCAATTACCATCAGGTGAGATTGTAGTCAAGGGCTAAAAAAATAGAAGATGTCACAGGTTATTTGACACATATAAATCCAACTGGTTTTTGAATAACAAAGTACCAGAACGTTAGACCATTTGGAGGTACATCTTTACCAGTATTTTAGTAATTAGCCACGGCCGAAGCCTCTCTCATAGACAAATGATAGTTTATCATATCTTTCAGAGAATCACCTTGGATTTTTACTTTTAATGTATGTGGGCTTTCTTGTCAATAAGAACAAAAATGCCAGAAACCAAATTGATTTTATTTTTATATATTTTATACCAATTAGTTTTACCAAAACTAGCTTAGCTAATATGTTACTAAGACAAACACAAACAAGCAAGGATCCAACCTAAAATGAATTAAATTTAAATACAAATTTAATGTTAAATTATTAAATCAATAAAATACCCAAACGCAGATTTCGGTATTTAAACAGTTCATTTTTGACTTTATATAGTTCGTTTTTATTAACACTAAATTTGTATTAATCCATTTAATATATGTAAAAATTTCATTTAAAATAAGAATCAACTAATGCTGTGTTGCCATGATTCGAGAAAAAATATTGTAAAAAAACATATTAAAAAGTAAAATTCATTTAATAACTGCCAGTTACTGTTATGAATAAAATAAACTTATTTTATATTGCAATCTTTTTATAAGACAATATGATAAAGATATTCACTCTGTCGTCATAAACATTATAGCCAATTTAGTAAGCATGTGATTTAACAAAATTAGATTTGCTAGATGCAAGTGATGGAATTGACCCTGCTTCATATATCCCTCTAACTGCAAGACCGTTCGCCTAATATTTTAATTTGAAAAACAATTGCAATTTCGCAAATATGGCAACACATTCATTCGTAGAAAATGGAAGTAAATCAAAGTTGAATATGTATTTGGTAGGATTGTGACAGCCAATTATAATTTATGGTAGAAATTCAGTAATATATTTAAAATATTTAAATTTAAAAAATAATTTTGATTGTGAAATATGGTATCACATCGTAGACAATGGAAGAAAACCATAGTTTATAATGCATTTGGTAGGATTATGACAGCCAATTTATAATTTATGGTAGTTTTTAAAATTAATTTAGAAGAATTTCGATCGTTGGTGCGCGGCGAGGCGTCGACATGGATGCAACATGGACGTGCGAAAGAAAAAAAATGGATGCATTAGTGACATTCTACATTCTAAGATACATTGATTGTAGAAGCTACTCATGATAAAATAGTGATAAAAAGTAAAATCACTTATAAGTATCTCTCCCTACAGAAAATAAAGTTTGAGAGTCAAAAAAATATCATGATAATTTATATGTATGCCCGCGACTTCTTTCACATTAAACTCAAATTTTCATGAAATCCCCCGAAAACCATGAAATATTTCGGGATAAAAAGTATACGTTAATCTATTCTGTAATTTTTTCGATTTTGTGATTTGTGATTTGTGATGCACAAAATGTAAATAAAAAGAACATTGTGACAAAAAAGAATTAAACTGTGTAACTAGTAATAAAACACTATTTAATCTTAATGAGTAGCTTCTATAACGATTATTATTAATTAAACACACTCAAGGTTAGCTAGGACACACACAAAAAGCAAAGTTTCAATACATGGCATGCAAAATAAATGAAATCAAATATTATGGGATTACTAAAATGGAAATCCAAGTACTACTTGGGAAATATATTACTGCCATCATTTATTGTCAATTTTTTTCAATGCCGTTTGAAGTATTAGATACTCACCTTAAAGGACATTACCTTCAAGAACTGACCAAAGTTAATCCAATATAGTTAGTCAAATATATTCCATTTGAGTGTCTCATTTAAATTAGTTACCATTTATTTAACCTTAAGACCTTCTCAAATCTAGCGAATATCAGATTGTACGCTGCCTTATACATATTTCTTAAGTTAATCCCTAATCTATACTTATAAAAAATCATTCATTTTTGGTCAATTCAATTCAAGGTCAATTCTGTACATGAAATATATTTCCGAAATAACTTTCAGAGGGTGATTAGTGATCTATACTGATGCCAAAAATGCAATCAGACAGACTTGTATATTCTATAACGAATACACAGAGAATATATGTCGAAACTTGGTAAAATATTTCGACATACTTTTCATCAAGCTACGATCAATAGGAGCAGAGCAGTGAAGGGAAATGTTGGGAAAACGGGAGAAGTTACTCTATTTTTACAGCGATACCTACTAATGTAAGGGCTGGATTAAAGAAGTCCAAGGGCAAACAGAGGATTGCCTTACCTTATAAAACTTCCAAATTAGTCATTTCTCAGTTTGACACCTAAGATACAAACTATGAGGCAAAGGATTCCAAATAATATGGTATTATAACCTATAGGACCCAGTCAAGTTAACCTTCTGTAAGATCATTCCAAGTACTAGGGTACCATAAACGTCGAGGACATTACCTTAGCGCGCTTCAACAACTCCTGCTGTCCAGCGAGCAAGTTCTCCTGCTTGCCGGCCCAGGCACGGAGCACGGAGGCCTGGAGAGCACGGCCGTAGCTGAAGGTGAGGGCCCACGGCCTCTTGAGGTCCACAGTGTTGATGGCGTTCAAGTTGACGGAGGCCTCCTCTTCAGACTGACCACCAGAGAGGAATGTGACTCCTGGAAATCAAAATGGATTTTTCTTATTTAACGGTAAATTAAGGTGAACGGTAATTGGCCGTTACCTATCATACTCGTACCATAATTAAGTCATGATATTTTCGCAAGAATATTTATACTAATTAACCGACTTCCAAAAAAAGAGGAGGTTCTACATTCGGCTGTATGTATGATTTTTTTATTAGGAAGGCTGTAGGATATATATTATCCCCGTATTCCTACGGGAACGAGAACCACGCGGGTGAAGCCGGCGTCAGCTAATTGCAATATACAATGACTCAAATGGTCTAGTTTGAGCAATGTCTGAATGAATAAGAACGCTAATAAGGCAGGGAAACAATGTCTTAATTTAAACTATAAACTGGTAAGAGTTCTTCACCAAACAACCAAAGCTGGGAATTGAAACCCTTTAAATTGATTACTGTTAGGTTTCACTTATATAAGTAAAAATGTATATTCGCAAGAATATCTATAATAATATATTCCATAATAACTTCTAAATGGCTGCACTTTAGAAATTCTAAACATAACCCATTAGATAATTAATCCGATTTTATCCTTAGACAGTGTAGTCTTGGAATATTTTTTCCTTCCTAAATTAAAAGAGAAATGTATTGCAGTAGGCAGTAGCTAATATTGGTATATACTCAGAGACACAATTATTGGCCCTTCTTAATATGACGAGAGTATGTGGTCGTGTGTGTGTAGGCGGATAATTGTGCCTCCGAGTACAGTTTGTCTACTTTTAGAAGTCTGTTTGGCATTAGTTTGACAATCGGTAGTTGACACAACTTAACTTTCAGTTTATACACAAACACAAGTATCATTCCACTTCATCACAGCCAAACGGACTTCCTGGAATAGATTGACTGTACCAGGAGATCAAAGGGAGGAAGAGTGTAACGGAAATAGTTACCGGGCACTGCAGCGGGCACGGTCCTAAGGAGTGCGGTGACGGTGGCGCGTCCAATGTCCATGGGGGTGTAGGTCTTCTTGCAGGACTGGCCCGCGGTCACCTGCAAGGAGATTTAACACATTTTATATTCTCGGCTCTATTCTTCAAGTTGTCACCCAAGGGAGTACTAACGTCTATTTCTACTGAATGCAACATTGCTGTTTTTTGGAATTGGGTTCTAGCTTAAAAAAACAATAGAAAATTAAACAATTTCTCTCAGTCATATTGCAATAAATGCCAGATTCAAGATATATATAATGAGTACACGTAATTCAAGTCTAGAAAATCCTATCTTTTACACCCATTCCAAAACCATGCCCCATTTAATTCCCACAAAATGTGAAAATTCAAAACAACTAGTCATATTATTTGGTTATACCAAATAGTTAAATTATTCATGCTTCTATCTATAAAGTAAGAACCTGATCAAAGTGTTCAAACAACTTACCATGTTAGGCTTGAGGAGTGTACCCTCGAGGTAAACGTGATGGTCGCTCAGAGCCTTGTACACGGCGGCGAGGACCTGCTCGGTCACCTTTTGGGCACGGTCCAAATCGTGCTCGCCTGGAAATGAGCAACAATGATATTATAACCATACTCATTACATAGAGATGCTGAAAGTGGGTTTACTGGAATCAGATTTTTCTACATCTGATCACAGTAAACCCTTCAAACTTGGGGTTCTATAATAGAAACAATATGGTGGCTCTGACAGATGGAAGCTTAGCGAGCGAGCACGTTCGCGTTCTTCATGATAGCCTGGTAGGACAATGAAGCATTGGACCGATCTTGAAGATGTCGTCAAGTTTTTGTGTTAGACAATTCTGTTATAAAGTTCCATTATTTTATAGGTGTGTTTTCTAGAATAATGGAACTTTAACTTTGCATCAGGCAAAACATTGGTCTTGACAATAGGAACGGTGCGCTGGCTTTGTCAGATGAAATCGTAGCGAGGGGACGCACCTCGAGGTTTTTATGATAACCTGGATAGGATGGGATGTTGCGACTCATATTTAGTAAGCAATGCCATTTACAGAAATATCAGCCATAGTTATTGTGTTAGGGAAGTCTGATAAATTTTTATTCAATCTTAGCATCAGGCAAAACTTCGGGCTCAACAATAGGAACGATGCACTGACTTTGCCAGATGGAAGCGTGTAACGAGAGAACCTTTATGTTCTTCATGATAGCCTAGTAGGCTGGGTTGTTGCGACTGTTTAAGCATGCAACGCCACTTACCTAAGTGGCAGCCATAAGATAACTTTTGTGTTAGAGTTGGACAATTCTGTTAAAAAGTTCTATTATTTCATTATTCTAAAGGTCTGTTCTCTAGAACAATGAAACTTTAACATGCCATCAGACAACACTTCAGGCTTATTAACAATAGGAACAGTGGACTTGGCTTTGTCAGATGGAGTTGTAGCAAGAGAACACGTTCATGTATTTTATGATAGCCTGGTAGGATGGGATGTTACGACATTTACAGAAATGACAGCCTTAGTTATTTTGTCAGGCAAGTCTGTTGAGATTTATAGAAATAAAATTTTTATACAATCTTACCATCAGGCAAAACTTCGGGCTCAACAATAGGAACGATGCGCTGGCTCTGGCAGATGGAAGCGTAGCGCGCGAGCACGTTCGCGTTCTCCAAGATAGCCTGGTAGGACGGAGTGTTACGGCCGATCTTGAGCACGCAACGCCACTTGGCGAAGTGGCAGCCATCCTTCTTGTATTGGGCACAACGTTGGGCCAAGTCATCCAAGCCTGGTGACAATTTAAAAATCCTTTATTTGGTACAATAACTTCACATATCAATTTATCACATCTAGATAATTTGAAGTATAACAACAACTAAATAAGTTTCTTATCATGCAATCAAAATAATTATGTAGACATGTTTTAGAACATACGAAGTTTTTATGTAAGAACAACTGTAAGTAACATAGTTCGAAAATTGGACACGGTTAATATTTTAAGTATACAGACTCATTCCAAGGTCAATATAATATGCGACAATGTGTGGCAGTCACAAGCGCATTGAATTTCACGTACTTACTTATAAAATTATTAAAAGGGGTCAATAAACTTTGTCTTCTGTTATTATTTCCAACCGACTTGTAAATTACCTTTCATAAATTAATGTATGGTAATACCATGTAAGTACTTGTATGTATGTATAAATTGTAAAATCAAATGTATGTAGTCTGGACTTATTTTTAGTCTGACACTGATTAAGTGCAGGATTCCCGACTTCAAAGATTCGGGATCCAGCCGCCAATAGCACGAACTGATTTACCGATTACTACTATGGATATATCTAGATGGTTGTACAATTCAGTCAATTGTATCATCAGCCAACGAACGTCTACTGTTGGGCAAAGAACTTTACAAACACCACGGTCCCGAGGTCATCATCATCAAGCATTTTGGGACCTAAACGTCTATCAACTCTTCAAACTATGTACCCCTTCCATAGCTAATTCAGTTTGTCCACTCGTAGTGCAATGTCGCTTTGCTTCTTCTGCGGATATCCTGATTTCTCACCACAGATAGTCAGAAACTGCAAGCATGGCTGGCTTCATCGCCCTCTGAGTGACTTTGATCTTTCTTAGGATATCCATAGTAAGCAACGAAGACTACAATGTATATATTTTGTAATATTTGACGAAATATTGAATGGAATATTTTCATTACTCTCATATCTATATCATAACCAACTCGACTTTGACACTGTTATCAAATTGATTAAACGACGAGCCCCTACACATGTAATACTCGTAAGTATATCAATAATACTCAAAAGGATTCATGCATTAATCGACTGTGTTCTTTGGATATTTAGACCAACATTTGTCACTTACTTAATGCTGTTTACCCGTATGGGACCGGTCACACAGACTAATTAAACTGCTTAGTGTAATTTGACGAAGCAGTTTGTATTAGTGGAATTCTAATGATTTCATAATCGCACAACTGGTTATTTCGAATCCAATTCATTCTACTAACTAACTAACTTTCGAATCCAATTAATTGTACTTTGCGTGTACAAAAATTGCATTATTGTACTGTACCTAAAAATACTTTGATGAAAATTTAAATGCTGCAAATCGTACTTTTGCCTATGTTCATTGCATGTCACATAGATCAATTACCTATTCTGTAAAATAAAGTGCAGAAAAACCTTATACTATATAGATAGTGGTAGGGTAGACTTGGGTATCTAAATCGCACACTAAAGCAAGGTACTCTTTTTTTCTCCTGCATAAGATTCGTTAAAAGCACAGTTATGCAAATGGCATAATAATTTATCACACTATCTATATCACTGTAATTTAATGAATGAAGAATACGCCAGTCGTCCGCCCGTCTTGCACTCCTCATAACCGAGGACTCAGAATATTAGCTCCCCAAATCGCCCACAACTGTATCACTCGAACGAGGACTCCGAAAATTAGCTCTCCTCATTGTCATATCATTCGTCACTCACTTCACACTTCTGGTACAGGGTCTCGTGACACAGGATCACTGTGGAGATGTGTCATATGTCACTCACCCTGTGTAGTGCACTCGTCCTCCGAGCCGAATAGAGGCACGACGCCCTTGTCGACCTTGATGCCGGGGATGATGCCGCGCTTCTCCAGCAGCGCCACCAAGGGAGTGCCGTCATCAGCCTTCTGGTACAAGGTCTCGTGGAACAGGATCACTCCGGAGATATTTTCGGAGATAGCCTAAATAACAAATATATATTATTTTTTCACGGCCTCCGTGGCGCGCGTCTTGTAGATTTACAAGACGGAGGTCCTGGGTTCGATCCCTGGCTGGCCAGATTGAGATTTTCTTAATTTGTCCAGGTCTGGATGGTGGGAGCCTTCGGCCGTGGTTAGTTACCACCCTACCGGCAAAGACGTACCGCCAAGCGATTTAGCGTTCCGGTACGATGCTGTGTAGAAACCGAAAGGGGTGTGGATTTTCATCCTCCTAACAAGTTAGCCCGCTTCCATCTTAGACTGCATCATCACTTACCATCAGGTGAGATTGTAGTCAAGGGCTAACTTGTAAAGAATAAAAAAAAATAGTGGTAGGAGAAAAACGATAACTACGAAACGGAACGGCGATTAAGTAAAAACTATTAAATGAAATTTCATGCGGTTGTCACCGATAGCTACTAGTTAGTAGTTTAGGTGTATAATTTGTCAAGGTTTTGTCTAAATCAGTTGAAATAAAATTATGATAATTGCTGGAGAGGTCAAGCAATCTGGGAGCTTCCATACAAAATATTGTTTAATTCCTTTGACATATAACAAAACAATGCATGATGGGACATTCTTCTTTTAGAGATCTATAAAAAGTTCGCGATGAAATACATAGGTATATCTATCTTTTAAGGATACTCATTCGATCATTCTATATTCTTCTTCTTTGTCGTCACACTCTGGACAGAGTGGTCGTGGTCGTCATTTGGGTGTGGTGGCAAGCCTGACTATCCGTCGTCATTCTTTCTATATTAGGATACCCATTATATATTCACATAGAAATATCGGACGAAGTCGCGGGCGTCTGTTAGTCCGATATATGTAAACGAACGCCTAAAAAATTTTCCCCATCGAAACTTACGAAGAATTTCAATTTAGTTTAAATAATTAATACATTATAGTTATAGACTGCGCGCAAATCTAGCATTATTTGTAAATAGGTACAAGTATAAATAGCTATGTGATGTAATGTCACGAGTTACATTCAGTGTTACAGTAGAACATTCTAATTATTATCTTTACCTACCTACTAATATTATAATCTATACTAATATAAAGAGGTAAAGTTTGTATGTATGTGAAAACTTAAACATACAAACAGGTAGACCCAGAGATTCTGGATTTACGGAACCGTTTATGAAAATTCTTTTACTACTAAAAACATTATTTGTAAGTTTCATAGGCTATATTTTGTCCCTGTATTCCTACGGAAAGGTGTCGAGAACTACAGGGTATAAGATTTTGTCTTACGGGATCAGTGCTGAAAAGGAGCTGGCGGTATTTGCGGCGATTTTCCTCCGTGTTTTCAACACCGATGTCCTGAAGACGCTTTCCCATGGTACCTAAGAAGGAATGTCATTAGGTCATATTACACATTAACTTTTTTTATTAGTAACACACAATCCATAAGTGCGAGTATCAAAAAAATAGGTAAATTTTTTTCACTGTAAATACAGCTGAGCTATGTTTACCCATCAGAGTCTATATGAGCACCCCACTGAAGTTTAAAATATAAGTTCACTCCCAGAAAAATTGTGGAATTCTCATCTTCTATATGCTAAATGTATGTATGTCATTTATCCAAAAATATACAGTCAAGAACTTGTTACTTATCTGTTATAAAACAAAACATTTCTTACAATGACAATAAAGTTAATCCTATGCTCTCAAGATATCAACAATTTCATAACAATAGATAATTTCTACAAATAAAAATATTACTTCTCATACTTATGTATTTTTTTTAAATAAATGGATATTGACAGAAATTGATAATGATATTGATAACATCAATATAAAATGTTAAGCATTTATAAAGAAAAATACACATTAAGGATAATTGAGAAAGATAAAATTTTTATGTCCTTCAAAAGACAGTGTGAATGTTAAACTTTATTAACATAATATCAAGTATTACAGAGTAAAGTATATTCTTACCAGTGGACTCATCAGCAGCAAGGATACCCTTGCCTGGAGCAACGATCGCCTGGGCGATCTTTTTCAGCTCCTCCTGGAGCTCAGGGGTTGGGTACTGGAAGTAGGTGCTCATTGTGGCTGGAAAGAAACAGTTTATTTTAACTTCTTTGGTACCTTTGATACCCTAGTACCAGTATTTTAAAAGTTAATTTGTGCTAGATGGTTGGTCTATTTTTTATGGAATCTAAAAACTCTATTGAATTGAAGATTAAATAACCTCCTAAGTTATATGATACATTAAATTCAATATTATGAACTTTTGCATAGTTAAATAACCTTGATTTTCCATATATTCTACAAGATGTACACAAGAATCTTAGAAGAGAAGGAAAATGAAAAGTATTATAATGACAATATTGTGCAAATGTGGATTAAGGTTTTATCATGATCAAATAAACAATAAGGTAAGTATAGTGATCAAATCAGAAATGAGGAGATCTGCAGAAGAACCAAAGTCACCGACATAGCTCAACGAGTTGCGAAGCTGAAATGGCAATGGGCAGGCCACATAGTTCGAGGAGCCGATGGACATTGGGGTCCCGAGGTGCTGGAATGGCGACCCCGCACTACAAAGCGCAGTGTTGGTAGACCCACCACCAGGTGGACTGACAACATCAAGCGAGTTGCAGGGATTCACTGGATGCAGGTGGCTCAGTATGGTGATGTTTGGAAGTCCCTACAAAAGTGCAGGACATCGGCTGATATGATGATGATGATGATGAGTAAGTACTAAGTATAGTTGATTTTTCCATGCTAATAACTAGGAAGAATGAGAACTTCTGTGAATTGTAACTTTTGATGTAAAATCCTTTTAGTAGTCTAGCTATTTAAAGTAAAAACTGTCAATCTATAACATTATAATCATAAAATATTTATTATGATCAATTAAGATGTCACATTTTGTTTTTATTCTTTACAAGTTAGCCCTTGACTACAATCACACCTAATGGTAAGTGATGATGCAATCTAAGATGAAATCGGGCTAACTTGTTAGGAGGAAGAAGAAAATCCACATCCCTTTAGGTTTCTACACGACATCGTACCGCAATGCTAAATCGCTTGGTGGTACGTCTTTGACGGTAGGGTGGTAACTAGCTACGGCCGAAGCCTCCCACCAGCCAAAAAAGTCATTAAAGCATAGTGTAAATAATACCAAAATTTACAAGTTTTCTTAATAACAATTATAATAAGTACTCTTAAACAACAATATTTTGGCATAACAACCAGATAACTTGAAATATTTTTTATCACAGTTCTCTTAAATTACAGATAACATTTACAACATGACTATAAGATATTTTATCATTTAAAAGCAAAAACTTGTTTATCAAGTAGATACTTGCTAAAATCTAGTATCATTTACATAATGGGTGTGTTTTGAACGTCATTAGCTCATTGGTATTTATTTTAATAAGTATATTCGACACACCTCCAATTCTAAAAGTTGTTTAACTTGATCTATGTTGTCAACTTCCTGAACCTTGACTATCTAAAATATTTTTTTCTATTCTAATTTACTGGTGGACAACCACAACTATTTTAAAACTAAAAACTATAAAAAAGATTATTTAACTTTTAAATATGATGATATAATATGAGTAACACCGCGGGACGTAGCTAGTAATAATATTATAAATGTGAAAGTAAGCCTGTCTGTTCCTTTCACGCGAATGGAGTAGGTTTAGCTAGTTATTTAAACGTTAAACAAGAATTCAACTTGGAATACCTTTAGTTCCAAATCCAGGCATCCATCCTGATTCTGGTGGCCCTTTCCCCTTTTTACCCTTTTTTGGCGGCATTTTTTTATTAATTAATCCGAAATACCAAGTATATTATTAACAAAAAGAAAATCTTATAGGTACTCGACATGAATCTTAAATTTTATTCCAAAAATTACATTATTTCATTAGTAACGAGAAAATCAGTAAAAAAAACACTTACCAAAACTGTCATAATAAGTCACAAATCAAAATTCACAATAGCTAATCAAATTTCAAACCATTTGATTGTTTGTTAATATTTTTTTTCAAAATTCAAAATTGGAATTTTAATGTCATTTTGACTTTTTCTTCGACCTTTTGACGTTTCTAATAATAGAGATGTTCCTTTCGAAAGCAAAAAAAATGTCGATAATTTTAATTTATAGTTATTGTTAATAAAAAATAAATAAAAAAGCTTTGAAACGAATCTAAAAAACAAATGAATGTTTTATGTTTTTCTTGTAATCTATAGTGGTGGTAAGGTGACCGTGACCTTCAGAGGTCACATAAGATACGGCGTCACAGGCATGATAGTTTTATTTAAATAATATAAAGAAAAGCATCTGCTTTCAATCTAAAAGTTGGAACTGTACCAAAATAATTGGCAAATATTAATTTGTGCATTTTATGAACACAATGCAGTATCTAAAATAATATATATTACATAAAATAAAAAATAGAAAATCCTATATCTGCTAGGTACAAATATTCAACAATAATTATTCTAATTAAATGTACAAATTTTACCTATTGAAAAATCTGTAATCTAAATGTCTAATATAATTTTTAAATTATTTAGTTTATAACTTACAAAATAAATTGATACATTAAGCAAAAAAAAACTATATATATTGGAAAGAAATCACAAAAATATTTTCAATTAATATTAATAATTTCATCAGGTATATAAAAAAAAATTATTGACCAACCATTAAAAATTCGCCTGAATATCGTCATTTAATTTAAGATTACTATTTAGTGATTTGCTTAAATAGGTACTTAAATAGTAATGTATATAAATATATTAGAAAGTCACTTACATTTTCCTAAAAGATTCTACTTGGAACTATTGCACGCCCTGACTGGTACCGAATAGAACTGTCAAAATTGTTGAGAAAGGAGAGGACACGAATAAAAGGTCATTTGAAGGTCTGATAACAAGTTCAAGCAGTATGCTGTTTTACCGACGTATTCTGCTGTCTGTTGGTATTTTGTTGAACTAATACACTAAAGCGCCATCTATGTAAATGTGTAAAAAATACTTTAAAAGATTTAAAGGTACGTCTGATATCAACCAAGTTTCATTAATTTATAAGAGATGTCACGCTGTAATTAATTTTTGTTCAAGTTTTTTAGATAAATCACATTCGTGTTTTTTTCTTCCCCGACTAGGACAAAGCCAAGGAAGAGTTACACAACATACACAAACGTAAAAGTCATAATAATTATGGCCGTTTATGCCTCAAACAACGTACATTCTGCAAATTTAATAAATATAATTTATTTAAATAGGTATTTTGAAAATACACACATTACATTATATTATCTATAGCAAAACCTCGCGGTTTCACCCGCGTAGTTTGCATTCCCGTGAGAAGGGGATATAATATATCATATTATGTCACTGATAGTGTAGCTTTCAATTATTGAAAATGGAATTTTGAAAATCTGTTCTGTAGTTTTGAGTTTATTCGTTACATACAAACATACAAATCTTTATAATATTACCTAACCAAATACTACTTTATAATATTACGTGACCAATTTACACCTCCCACCGGCCCTGTGCCCAAGCTCAAAGGTAATTAAAGTTAATTACGAGATTACGACGACTTAAGAGTTGGTTCTGATTAATTCGAACATACATCTCAGGTGTTGAGATTTATTTGCCGTTCCCAGGTAAGGGATTAGGAAGGCTTTATTTAATTTACGTTTCCACCATTTGTCTTTTGCGTTTTAATAAAGGAGGCTTGTATTATTTGTTTACTACCTGCTTAACAAGAAGTACGTACGTAGTAAACATAAGGACTTTACGTAAATAAGAGTATGTATAGTAAGCGTATTAGGTATCTACCTACCTACAATATTCTTTAATTTAAAGTTTACACCGACCTTCTTGAGAACGAAGTCACGCTCCTCTGCTAGTCATCTCTATAAATGTAAACTATTTATCCATTCCAATACCTATGGTTCCGAGACTTGGTCGCTAACTATGGGCCTTGTAAGAAAGCTCAGAATCACACAATGGGCAATGGAACGAGCTATCTTAGGAGTATCTCTGCGTGATTGAATCAGAAATGAGGAGATCCGCAGAAAAACCAAAGTCACTGACAAAGCTCAACGAGTTGCGAAGCTGAAGTGGCAATGGGCGGGGCACATAGTTCGAAGAGCCTAGAAAGCGCAGTGTTGGTCAACTCCCCACCAGGTGGACTGACGACATCAAGCGAGTTGCAGGTGTTTGCTGGATGCAGGTGGCTCAGTATGGTGATGTTTGGAAGTCCCTACAAAAGGCCTATGTCCGGCAGTGGACGACCATCAGCTGATATGATAATGATGATGTTTATCCAATAATAATTGTGTACCTACGTATTTAATAATAGTTATTAATTTTATTTAATCATTCAACAATAGTATTTGGTACAGTCATCGCTGTAATCATTTACCTAGTCTAGTAATATGGTTGTACCTATTCTAATATGTGATTGTTCTACATATTAAATTCTGTCATAATTGCCTACTAAACTAAAGTAAAGACATTATTATCCTATATGTCATGCAAATGACATCATTCACTAGTAATCAGTCTTGGTATTATAGCATACATTATAATTGATTTATTACTTTATAACATGAGAATATATGTATTGTACATTTTTCCAAATTATTTTGTACGAATGGCATTATTTGGTCATTTACAATAAAAGAAATGTAAAAAATTTAGGTAGGTATAGTATTTAAGAACTATCGATAGATAATGTGTTTCCGGTTAATTAATCGGTTTTCGTACAACACTAGAGCAACTTCTGAGAGCAGTGTTGTTGTTCTCCGTAGACAGAATAATAAGTACAAGTAGTACATAGTTAAGTTCAAAGAGTATGTAATCCTACGTTAAATAGATATGTTTTCATATAAATTCGTCTGAGGACATATTATTTTTAGGGTTTCGTAGTCCACAAGGAAACCCTAAATAGTGTCCGTGGCTTAGCGCAGATATCATTACTAGGTACTAAAAATATTATTGTGAATCTGGAAATAGGTACTATTATACGATCTACACGATTTGTAAAATAATAACCTAAGGAACATATTTACTCAGTTATACCTTTGTGCAAATTTTTGTTAGAGTCCGACGGCTCAATCCCGTGAGTAGGTAGGTAGGTATACGGGGATAAAATATAGCCTATGACAATCACAAATAACGTGACTTTCTAGTTGTAAAAGAATTTTCAAAAGCGGTTCAGTATATCCAGAAATTACTTCCTAAAATACCACAAACTTTACCTCTACAGTATTAGTAAGTACAGTATGTAATATTGATTATCGGTAAAACCTGTCACAGGAAATATGTACTTAATAAAACATAAGTTACGTAAAGAATCGTCATTTACGTCGTTTGGTACATCCTTGTTGCGTAAATACACCTTCATAACTATATTCTGAAAAACATAGGTACCTACGTCACTATCAGTAAAATATACACTGAAACGTAACCATAATTGAATTTCATTCATTGAATTGTGCGTAGATGTAGTATGACTATGGACCGATGCCTCATTTTCTGACTTAAGTAGGTACCTACATCTCTATGCTACGAGCAATGATAATTTTATACTATAGATCGGTTCCATCCCTATAAAATCACCGCAAAAGTTAATTCGAATAATATGCTAAAGTACTGAGCGCACACAATACAATTTTGCCTTTAATGCCATTATATATTTATATATATATATAGTTTATACACTTCCTGAGCACGCAACTCGATATTTAGGTATAATTTGTTTAATTAACGTTCGTTATTGACCACAACTAACATTGAGTTGACTGTAAATTTCCTTTGAGCCCCTCATTTTTCATGCGCTTGTAATACATCTAACAGTATTTAATATCATTGGCTACGAATCATTATCTACCTAACCTAACTGAAGTGAAACATACAAATAAACTCTCACTCAAGCTGTTTTTTTGAAGAGAACGAAACGCGAACAGTTCCGTATAGTTTACTATAAAAACGGCAAAAAAATCACGTTTGTTGTACGGGAGCCTCTTTATTAGGGCCGGTCCGTCCATATGGCGAACGGAGCAGTGGCTCCAGGCGCCAAATAATAATCCTAGCGAAATATAAATCCATAGCGCCTAAATAATAATCCTAGTCAACCGTAGACGGTACTGCGCCTGATTTTCAATTGGTCACCCCATAGTATGGTCGAGATATTCGCGTTCCATTCTTACTTTATACTCATAATTTGGTATAGGTCTCTCCATATTATTCGGAGCAAACAGGAGAGGCGCCATAATGGGATCTCGCTCCATTTTAAAATTTACTTCAGGCCGGTGCTGCTCTTTATATAGTTTTTTTATAGCAGCAACTGCCTAACTAGGATTGTGTACGAGATACTGCCTGGTGACAGACGGACGGACGGACACCGGAGTCCTAGTAATGTGATACGGAACCCTAGAAATTAAGGAGGCGAAACGTCTCTCAAAGAGACGTTTCATCCTAGTACGTAGGCAACTATCAAAACTGCGCTTGACGAAAACAATACCAAGAAATCTCTATCATAATAATAATAATATTATTGTTTATTTCAGGCCAGAGTGGCTTCCCTCGGAAAATACGCACTAGTTCGGTTATACCAACAACGTGTGATGTCTTGCATTATGACAAAATACTTGGAAATGGTTATAAGAGTGGAATGGAATATTACGACATAACATTACGTGGACGGCCCGTGGACCAGGGGCGTAGCTACCGACGTATCAATGATACGGGGCCCCCGGACTATTGGGGCCCCTTACGTGTGAAAGCAAACACTAAAAAAATGTAGGTAATCCACAATCTCTTTGTTTCCCTGGCTCAAAAGTTAAGTCACCGACATATTTCTCTTAAGCAAGCATTGTTGTTTCTTTTGTGAGAAATCTTTACCCTTCATTTGGGCCCAGCTAATTTTGATACAGGGCTCCTCCAAGGCACGCTATGCCACTGCCGTGGACTTAATTCCACCAGAATTACACAGATCGGAGCCCTGACTAAATCAAAAAGTACCTTATTGACTATGGGAATATAATGGTCTAACGAGTAGAAGATGAACAGCTCTGTACAATATTTGGATAACATTGTCCATTTCCATACGTACTCTATCTGATGACCGCTATTCACAGTGTGCCACTACCTTTGCACGAGGTCCCTGATATCTGACGTCATCCGGATGTGGGCTTTTTATCTTAGGGGCGCCCGGACAAAACCGCCTAAAACCAAAACGCCAAAACTCTAAGCCGAGGTCCGATTCTCAGTGGACGCCCTTAGCGACTCATTCCGCCCATTTATTCTGCCTTCGTCGCCATCAGTCGATGCTTCTGCGTTTGCGCAAACCGCCGGTCATTCTGAGAGGAGAATCGAGCTCAGCAATGAGCCGAATATGGGTTGATAATTATCAATCAACTGCACTTCACTGCTGAGCTTGATTCTCCTCTCTAAATGACCGGATCAACCCATATTCGGCTCACTGCTGAGCTCGATTCTCCTATCAGAATGACCGGCGGTGATAGTTTTAATAGTAAAACTGGAAAAGAAATGTAATTAAGCGATCAGCAATACTAAAAAAGTTTTGTAGAATATAATATAAATTAAAATATAAGAATTAAAGGACGTGACTTTTTTGAAGATTAATTTTGTTAGCTAGTACATACTCAATTCAATGGTATTTCACAAAGTTTTTCTAGTTCGAAAAGTGATTCGTCCTTTGCACTCGTCATAAAAAAGGCAAAACCTAATTATTTATATACTCGTTTACCCAATTAACTGTAAAAATATTACTCATGGAATACAATCGAAGGGGAATTAATGCCATCTGACCCTATTGGTTACAGGTACGACAATGACGACCGCAGAATTTGAGTTTTTCTTACCGCAAATGAGTAAGTTAATTACTCATTTGTGGCACAAGCTTTGCGGCTACTAAGCCTGCCGTGTTACCTTAGTTTTTTACAACTCGGGCAGAAACTTTATACTGACGCCCCCACTCCAGTGTTGAAGATACATCTATATTAAATTAATAAAACTGAAGTTTGTTTGTATGTTTGTTAAAAATATAACGCTTACAATATGTAACGGGCAAGTAAATCTAAAACGAACTGCTAAAAGCACGCTCACTTACATAGGTAAGTAGGTAGGTAAGTGAGCGTGCTTTTAGCAGTTCGTTTTAGATTTACTTGTACGTGCAGTTCGTTTATAAGGTGAGGGCAACGATTTTATACTATTAGACATGGCACTAGCGCATCAAAACTAAAGCGAACTAGTTGTCTTAATTTCATTTAGTCGCTTAAAAAACAACGAAGGTTATTAAACAAATAATACCTACCAACATATTGTCTACAATGTGGAAGTGTAAAAACTAGGTATATACATATACCTACAATCTACATAAATATGTAATGTAAGTCAACATTTTTCTTACAAGAAAACTCTAAATAGCAGCCTGAAGATGGGAAGTTGGCGGTGATAGTACACCCCCGTGCCTCGGAGAGTACCTAGGTAAAGCCGTCGGTCCTGCGCCAGCACGGCTATTCTTTAACGATGTTTTGTATAACTCGCAAGTGCCAGTTTCGAATTTACCGCTATCTTTCTCATTCTATAGTATCGTGGTAAACAGAGAGAGATAGAGGTGAAGTCGTGCACTCGCGAGTTATAAAAATATCGTTACAGAATAGCCTTGCTGATCTCATCGGTCGTTTTGGTATACCGTTCTATGGGACCAGTGGCGGATTTACAAATTTGCCAGCAGTAGGCTAATTTTTGCCGCCTCTACTGTTCTCTGAAATTCTACACTATTATTCACAAACTTTTTTAATACATTTTATCTCTTGGTAACATTACGACTTTTATTAGTTTTTAGAATTTACAGTAGGAGTTAAATATTGAAATTTTCATTGAAGTTTTCAAGAGTTGTTTTCTTTATTTCTGTAATAAAAACTATTTGGGCCAAATTTGCCGGACCACCACCACTGCATCGGACTATGAGAGCGAGGGTAGGTATAAAGAGTGCACCTGTGCTTGCGCACACACTTGTGTACTACAATATCTCCTGCGTATATTTAATGAATGCTGCGATTATTTGTTAAATCTGAACATTTGGCCGCCACGGTCGAAATATTCAGTCGAGAGCGTAGGTATTTTTGTTTTATAAAATAGGAAAAACAAAGTTTTCGTGTGTCTAGAGTTCTGGACTCAGGTTCTAAACAGGAAACTTCAAACTTTGCATTACAGAAATACCGCTTACCTAATGGAAATAGTACCCGAATGTTAATTAACTAGGCATTAGCATATGTTAATGGAAAATGTTTCCTTAATATGCAAATTTTAATGCATATGTCAATATTAACAATAGTTTATTGTTGCATGTTAAAAAGCCTTGATAGCCTAGTAGATATAACCTCTGACTTCGATTCTTAGGGCGTAGGTTCGAATCTGGAACGAGCATGCGCCTCCAACTTTTCAGTTAGGTGCATTTTAGGAAATTAAATATCACGTGCTTCAAGCGGTGTAGGAAAAACATCGTGAGGATACACCTGAGATTTTTTTAATTCTCTTCGTATGAGAAGTGGGCATAGTGACTGACTATGGGCCTTATTAGAAGGCTCAAAGTCACTCAGCGGGCGATTGAGCGAGCTATGCTTAGAGTTTCTCTGCATGATCGAATCAGGAATGAGGAGATCCACAGACGAACCAAAGTTACTGATATAGCTCAGCGAGACGCGAAGCTGAAGTGGCAATGGGTAGGCCACATAGTTTGAAAAGCTGATGGACGTTGGGGTCCCAAGATGCTAGAATGGCGACCCCGCACCGGAAAGCGCAGTGTTGATCGACCCCCACTAGTTGGACCGAGGATATCAAGCGGGTAGCAGGGAGCCGCTGGATGCTGGCGGCTCGAGACCGTTGTGCTTGGGGGTCCATGCAAGAGGCCTATGTCCAGCAGTGGACGTCTATCGGCTGATAAGGTAAGGTAAGGTATGAGATGTCTGGCCAATCTGTATCTTTTTTTTACCTGACTGCATAAAGAGTTATGTTTTTCGCGCGTATCTTTTATGTATGTATATTGTATGTAGTAGGTTTGAATCCGGTCCGGGGCGCCTCCAATTTTTTAGTTGTGTGCATTTTAAGAAATTAAATATCACGTGTCCCGAACGGTGAAGGGAAAACAACGTGAGGAAACCTGCATACCTGAGAATATTCTTAATTCTCTACGTGTGTTAAGTCTGCCAATCCGCATTGGGCAGGCGTGTGTCGACTATTCCCTTTCATTCTGAGAGGAGACTCGTGCTGCACAGTGAGCCGAAAATGGATCGCTAATAAAGATGAAGACGCTTACTATTGTCACTGAGCATCAGGTGAGATTGCAGCCTTATTTATCATTGATTAAAGCGTCTATCTTAGGTGTTGTAAGCCACACATGATAAACACATAAGGTAAATCTATACTAATATTATAAAGCTGAAGAGTTTGTTTGTTTGCATGAACGCGCTAATCTCAAGAACTTCTGGTCCGATTTGAAAAATCATTTCAGTGTTAGGTTGCCCATTTATCGAGAAAGGCTTATAGGCTATAAACATTATCCACGTACTCGTACGGGAACGGGAACAACGTGGGCGAAACCGCGCGGCATCAGCTAGTAATTAAATATAATAAATAAATTTTCCTTAACCATCTTCGTTATCTTACCTATCGCTTTTCCGAAATTTTACAATCACTATTCATTCAACTGTAAAGTGTTAATAAATAATTCAATTTGTAAGGTAATGTAAAATGTTTATTGGGGGATTTTTTGCTTGAGTCATTATTTCGCATAGTGTTTATAATTGGGGTTCCGTAACACAAAGGGGAAAAACAGTACCCGCAGATAAGTCAGTTAGTTCCTTTAGGGACTCTGCCAATGTAATAATTATAATATTTTTAACATAAAAATGGAACCGACTTCAAAGACGTATTTCAGTAATTTGGATTTTAACACAAAATTACTAAACCGTCCCATTGGTCCTATTTAATTTTCATGAAAATCATGAAAATGAATTGGGACCAATCTAGAAGTATACTCTTTTAAACAAAAAATAATTTTCAAAATTAGTTGACGAAGTTATAAGGTGAAAAACATTAAAAAAAAACATACGCGTCGAAATGAGAACCTCCTCCTTTTTTGAAGTCGGTTAAATCTTCCCCATTTTGGACACATCACAAGAAAAGAAAAGCAATAAGATAAAAATATAAAAGACATTTTAAAACGATCTAGATTATCGAGAAACGATAAATGAAGATTAAAAGCTAACGAACTCGTTTGGCATTTAATAGTTTTCCATAGAATTGTAGAATTATTGTCTATTTTAAAAACTATTTCGTACAAAGGAGATGGTCCATTTCAGGTCCACTCTTGTACCCCGTATCATTAAAATTTTAAAAATACAAAGATCTTATTAAATTTTTTTAAAGTGAATAAATGTAACTAATAAAAAGAAATAAATGAAATTAAAACCCAAGTTTTTGAGTTAAGCCAAGATGGCGCCCTTAAAGCACTATGATATGACAATTACCAGCAAACGTTAAATCGATTTCTGCATTGAAAACGTCATCAATCCGCCATTATTACCCTTATTAATGTTGCGTTTCTTGGGAGATAATGAATATTATTTCGAAAGAATTAAAGTACATTTGTAGATTTGTATAATCAAAAATAGTTAAAAAAAAACATTTTCTTTTATTTACGCTAGGGTACAATGACTGGACCTGGGCTCCATATAATTTTGGACCATCTCCTTTATGACATACCTACAATAGATTAGATAAGTACAACCTAAGCTATATAACTTTTCGCAACTCCATCATCATTATCATCGTTAACAGCCAATGGACGTCCACAGCTGGACATAAGCCTCTTGAATGGACTTCAAAACAAAACGGCCTTGAGCCGCCAGCATCCAGGGGCTCCCTGCAACCCGCTTGATGTCCTCGGTCAATGACATTTGATAATATAATCATTGTCCTCCTATTAAGGCTCGATCACTGCGCTTTCCGGTGCGGGTAACCATACCAGCACCTTGAGACCCCAACGTCCATCGGCTGCTCGAAGTAATTCCCAACTAATGATTTTAAACTTATTTCGTGGTTGTTTATTATGAATATTTTTTTACAGTCCCGTCGTGACGACGATCCATGCAACTGGGTCGAAATATCGACATTAAAAATCTCGTCGTTTTATCGTGGTATGTACCCGTTTAAATAATACTTCCCAACTCTTTAGTTTATAAATAAGTTAAAAAACTTACAAGCTCTTAAAAGCGAATTAGTTTAAGGTCGTTGCATTAATTTTTTTTTAAATATTTGCCATATCTTAACATATAAACGCGAAAGGTCATTCACCAAGATATTTCGATAACCGCTTGACGTACAAAGTTGAAAATTGGCAGGGAGGTAGTTCATAGTAGTCCACTTAGAACAGATTATGCGAGAGCCGGATTAAGAAGATCTAAGAGCGGACGAAGTCGCGGGCGCTAGTATATTATGACTAATATACCCGCTACCCTCCAATTAGTCGGAAAATACTGTTGTACGATAAAAGTCAATCAGGCAGGGATCGAACTCTCGACTTTTCGGTGTTGAGTCCGGTCCCTTAACCTTGCAACCTTAAGCTATCAGCTATCACTTTAGGGGCATTGGCCTCAAAAGAACAACACAAAACTGTTTGAATAAATAAATACGAAGGTAAAAACTTCATAAACAAAGAACATAAAATCAAAATGATTATTTACTTTTCTAAATATAGGAGAATAAATTAAACAGTGAAATGAATTAAAATAAATTAATTTATTAAGTACATTAAAATCACAGAACTTTTAAAACAGTCACAAATAAAAGATAACATTGTCAGTTTCACGTGTTATTCTTCTTCTTTGATTTCTCAAGCGCACACAGGTCCATGTCTTCTCATTCCTCCAGGACAGAGTCCAAAATCAGAAAAACCAAATCTGTTTCCAAAAACATCATCATCATCTTTATCGTTTGTTTTGATCGGCTTTGTGTTTTCTTCACCGCTCTCAAATGTTATGACTTCTGAAGGATGCTGATATTCACCCTTCTTTTGATTCGTTTTGTCCTTAACAACACGGCATTGTATATTTAAAATGGCGACTAGACATAATGCTAGTGGCATCCACACTTTTAAAGACATTGTTTGTTTTTATTATTAAAACTTTCGGATCGTCTTTTCTTGGTGACTACACCTGGTAATATGCGCTTGAGAAGGTGCGAGAGGGTTATATATACGAGTTATTAGTTATGTTTCTTGTGTATCATATTGTTAACTGGTTTCCTTAAGTCAAGTGTCTAGATATATACATTAGTAAATATCTTGTTTTTCCTTATACACAAATTTAATTGATTCAAAATATATGTTAATTAATTATATGGACAACGCCTACGTCAATCTAATGATATATCAATACAGATGCATGTATTTAGGTATACAGTTTTAAGGATAATTATGTGTTTTAAATAAGTGTGATTTAATTTACTGCCATCTTGAAAATTATCATAAAATTTTACGATATTATAAAACAAAAGAAGTTATTCATTGAGTGTAGATTTGATATCATTCTTTAATAACCAAATATAATAAGGTGAGTATGATTGTTCAAACGTTAAATTCCGACCAAATTTAATCCTGTTATGTCCTGGAAATTCTAAAAAAAAACTTTAATTGGCGTAAGGAATAGTTTACGTCCTAAATAGTTCTATAAATATTATCTTAATCAATGGGATAAGAATCTTGAGACAAAAAAGAAGAAAGAACAAATTTCTTTATATTTCATTACATAGGATTTATTTGCAAACGATATAATATGGCATTAAGGATAAATGTAGCTATACACTAAAATTGTAAAGAAGAAAGAATTTGTGCTAGGGAAATAATATGATAAATATGGGCGAGCGCAGAAGCATCACCTGATGAGACCCGAAGGCTGAAAACTTCGAAGCTTTTCGCTATAAGACCATTGACTGAAACAACTATCGGAATAATAATAGTTGATTCAACATTCCACATGGCGGTAATCTCGTGAGCGAGGTCCCAATGTTTACTATTATCTTATTAATATAAAATAATTAGGCTGAAATAAACGACCGATTTTTCAAATTCCAACATAATCGTTCCTTTTTTGCATTGTCATTTGCCAACTTTGAATTATTATAATGCCATTTATGGTCTGTGAGCAACAGGATAATCGTAACCAAACCTGATCTCCCTGAACTAAAACTTGATCTTGTATTACTTGTACAAGCATAAACTTTCTAAAGTCAGCCGCGTAAACAAGAAAAAGAATAGAAAATCGTATAAAGAGAAAATAAAGAAAAGAATTTTAAAAATCTTCAACGACTTTATTTTTTTTTATATTTACACACTATTTATCATCATTGTCAACCCATATTCAGCTCATTGCTGAGCTCGAGTCTCCTCTCAGAGTAAGTGGCGTTAGGCCAATAGTCCACTACGCTGGTCCAATGCGGATTGGCAGACTTCACACACGCAGAGAATTAAGAAAATTCTCTGGTAAGCAGGTTTCTTCAGTATGTTTTTCCTTCACCGTTGGAGACACATGACATTTAATTTCTTAAAATGCACACAATTGAAAAGTTGGAGGTGCAGGCCCCGGACCGGATTCGAACCTACACCCCCCGGAATTGGAGGCAGAGGTCATATCCACTGGGCTATCACGGCTCTTATCACGCACTAGTAATGCGTGTGTAAACTGGTGTGTAAATATAGCTCTGTTTTATATCTAATAATTTCTTTGTCTGCACAGAAAAAGCCTTTTATGAATATGTCTATAAATCTACAGAAAGAAACAAAATATCTTCCCCCATACATTAAATTATATACAATTTTTACCGTTCAAAATGTTTGTATTGTGCAATAAAAAAGGCTTTGACTTTGAGGGATAAATCCCTACTAATATTATAAATGCGAAAGTAACTCTGTCTGTCTGTTACGCTTTCCCGCTTTTACCTCTCTACCGATTTTGACGAAATTTGACACAGACAATCTTTAAACCCTGAGAAAGGACATAGGCTACATTTTATTGCGAAAAAAAGGGAGAAGAGGTTGAAATAGAGGTTGAAAGTTTGTATGGGATTTCTTAATTTTAAAAGATAAAACCATCAAACTTTATATTTAAGCACTTGATAAGACATAATTAAACATTTGTTCTAGCGTTTTTGAAATTTCGACCTGTGAGGGGATGAAAGTTTATGTCAATTGTCACGCGGGCGTCCGCTAGTTCTAAACAATCTAAATTGCTTAGCAAATGTCCTTAACTCCAATAATATATACTTGTCAAAATTTTCTCCCTTCTTTCAAATATTCTTAAAGACAGACAAGTTTTGTTTATATTTTATTTAAATAAAAACCAATGTTGAACAAAGGTTTTAGGATATGTTTTCTGTGTTTAAGGTTCTGTTTTCTTATAGTACAATATCGCAATCATTAAAAGTAATTCAATGATACTGGCAGATAAACAAACGGATAAGCTTTTTTTTATTCTTTACAAGTTAGCCCCTGATTACAACCTCACCTGATGGTAAGTGATGATGCAATCTAAGATGGAAGCTGGCTAACTTGTTATAAGGAGGATGAAAATCCACATCCCTTTCGGTTTCTACACGAAATTGTACCGGAACACTAAATCGCTTGGTGGTACGTCTTTGTCGGTAGGGTGGCCCAGCTGGGGATCGAACCCAGGACCTCCGTCTTGAAATCCACCGCGCACACCACTGAGCCACTTGACTCAGTTCTCCGAATCAGAACTGTGTCTGAGGCGACTTTTAATTAGGTATCACGTGTCACTGATAAATACATGTAAGGAGGTGACGAATCTAGATTAAAAGTGATGGGTAGACTACAGATATTTAAAAAAAAAACATGAGTATGTGGGTGCTTAAACAAGTTTTGGTACTTAAGGATTTAGAATGTCAACTTTTTGCAGTTCAGCAGGCTAATTCACTAACATTGAGGTATGTGACGTTAAGAACCTTGATAGCCCAGTGGATATGACCCCTGCTTCCGATTCCGGAGTGTGGGTTTGAATCCGGTCCGGGGCATGCACCTTCAACTTTTCAGTTATGTACATTTTAAGAAATTAAATATCTCGTGTCTCAAAAGGTGAAGGAAAACATCGTGAGGAAACCTGCATACCTGAGAATTTTCTTAATTCGGCCAGCGTGGTGGACTATTGGCCTAACCCCTCTCATTCTGAGAGGAGACTCGAGCATAGTAGTGAGCCGAATATGGGTTGTAACGACTAGGTATGTTAGTTGACATATAAGACATTGAGCTTCTATGTAACAATGTCATCCGGTGCCTAAAAAGAAAGAAAGAAAGAAAGAAATATCTTTATTTTTAGGCAGTACCACACATTACAATACTACACACACATTACAATGCCTACTGACAATCCTTCGTGGATATCAATATGATACAGTAGGTAGATTGCATTTCTCAGTTCATTTGATGTTTATTTTAAAAGGTTGTTATATAGAGACCTTATTAGTGAATAGGCCAGTGGTTAACTGTGACTTTAATAGCAAGACTATTTTATCTACTAGATGCCGTCATGTTAATTGCTTTATTGTTATAATTACAAAGATTGAACTAAATTCAATGCGTATTTCAAAACATATTGCAAACAAACAAAACGCATTTAAATACTATACAATTAAAATTAAATTATATGACTCAATGAAGGATAAATTCCTACGTAATTTTGCCAAGCCCATTGACTTAATAAAGTCACAAAGTATCTATGACAAGTTTTAAAATTGAGTCACAGGAAAATCAGTGACGTAGAAGGAAAAATGCTCTTCAATTGAATGGATCTTTACACGCATATAAATACTGTAGGTCATACTTGAATGATTAACAAACGCATTGTGACATCGAACGAATTAAACAAGTAAATAAAAATCATTAAAAATGATTTCAATATTGTCAGTGCTTGTTGTAGTTGCAGTAGTGTACACAGAATGTTCAGTTATACGACTCCAAGGAATTCCCCTTGAAGGAAGCGTTACTACAGACATTCTTGTAGAGGACAACGCAAAAGGAATTCCTGTAGCAGCGATACAAATTAGTATGGACGAAAAGAAGAAAGAAACACTGCCTTCAGACATATCAACGAAACTCATTAATCAATTTGTGAAAGCAACGGGAGATGTTATACCGGATTTTGAAAGCAAATTTGGTTTTGGCGGTGTAGGACCAAATTGTCCTTATGGACAAAAGAGGAAAGGTCCCATTTGCGTGAATGCTTAAGTTTTTTGATCTATTGATCAGAATGTTAGCAAGAGATATCCAAGGATCAAATTGGTATGCTTTAAAGAGTTGAATGTTGAGACATCAGGTAGAGAAGATTTATATTCCAGTGAACAAGGTAGTTCATTTGAATTAGTGTTTTGTTGCGTTTTTGTTAATGAGTGCAATATTTAAAGTGAAATTAACAACTAACAAGTGGCTAACTAGGCCTTGGTATCTGGAGTATCCTAAGAAGTAGCTTGTGAATACTAAGGTTTATTGGTGTTTTCAATATTAATATTTCTTTGCACCTTTATCTATTATATCATCAAATATAAGATAATTTCAAGATGCATGCGAAAACCAGTGTTGATACACCTTAATGGCTATTCAGGCAGTTATGTTATTGTATTGATATATTTTGTTAAACTTATTTATATTATTTATAGGGAACAATTAATTTAACTAAGAAAAAAGCTGTGGTATTTATACAAGGTGTAAATGTAATTTGTTCGTTTATTTGCATGTTAATAAAGAAATAGTTAATCATCTGATGTTTTCTTGCATGTAGGTAATGTCATGATTAAAGAAACACAACATAGGAAGGTATTCGTTGAATTATGTATATTCAACTAATATGTTGCAGTCCTTAAACTTGTCAAACTAGTCCAAGCTTCTATAGGGCATTGGTTCATGGGTTTGATCTAAAAATATCTGTGTTCGATCCCCATCAATTAGAAAGGGAATATAATACGAGTGAGTATAAAACTATTTAAATCCTTTCAAATATAGGTATTTATTTTAGTTTGATAAGGGTCTCTATATACAAATATCTCTCCGGATATTTTGTGGTCATGAAGACGTATACCTATTTGAACATCTCATACAAAATATAATCTCACAACACTAATTCAATATTGTTTAGTGATTAAGTACTCTTGGACTCGAGTCTTCTCCCAGCAATGATCAAAGCATAGTCGTTTAAGGGTGGGTGGTAGATTAGTCAAGTTTGAGGATATCATTGAATAGCATTTGATTTCCTCACGTTTTCTTTCACATTGAAGTCTCGGAAGTAATGTCTAATTGAAATAAAATTAATTTTGATTTGATTTATTTGAAGCAAGAAAGCCCAGCTTTGTATCCCTAAGTGTCGCCGCACACGAGCCACACGTGACAGCCACAAACGCCGCCACAAGAATAAAGAAGGGGCCACAAAAGAAGCTGAAGCGCGCAACATTTATGGCCGGTGGTCGACACTTGCGGTCGGTGTCTGCTACTTTCCGATTCTAACAGGTTTAGGTGAGATAAGGGAGAGAAGGGTGCGGAATCCCGCGAGTGGTGTGTGGTGGCGTTTATTGTCGGTGTGTAGTGGCCGGTGCGGGCCACAAGAAGCGAGCAGCGACGATTGTAGAGTGTGGCGGCCTCCGGCGTCAACTGTGAGCGGCGAGTCCATATAAAATGTATGAAAACTACAGGAAATATGCCAGTAGCGGCGTTTTGTGGTTGTGGCCGGTGGCCCGTGTGCGGGAGTCCTAACCTTATCAGACGTCAACGAAAGGCGAAGTCTCAACGCAAAGAATAAAATACATAATTGTAACGTCATCTTTGAAGTATGTAGGTACTAATAGGAAATTCAAGATGCATCTATTATTTACTTTGTGGTTGCAGTTACCAGTATGTAACTTGTACACTTGTACCTGCAAAGTGCAATAATAACTCATTTATGTGTTTAAAACATGAAATTGTGATGACACTCGACAGTTGGTATAAGAACTTATAGATACTTCTAAGACCCTAGGAGTGGTTCTCAGTGAAGTAGCATTTACTTTATTGAAAACTTCTCGACTCTCAGGAATTCTCCAAACATTTACGATGTTGAAAAAACATCAATGAAACCTTTAAATTCCATTAAGGTTTTTTTAGTACACTGGCATTGGCTGTAATCATGCCTAATGTCGGATGACAAGCTATGAGTCAGTTGTTGAACGTCCTTGCATGTTAGTCATCGGATTCATTCACTCTTAGAAGTAGGTACCTATCAAGATTGATTGATTGGTTGAAGAAAGTTGTCAGTTAAACGGACAATGAAAGAGCCTCAGTAGCTCAACGGTAAAAGCGGACTTATCACCAAGAAGTCGTGGTTCGACTCCGTAGACTATTGTCGTACTCACTCCTAACACAGACTATTCCCAATAGTTGAAGGGTAATGGGAATATTGGTCATATTCTCATTTATTTATTTACAAACAAAATGTACAGCTGTACATTTTATTTAATCTAGATATTGACATTAAGCCAGTAAAGTTTTCACAGAAATATAGACAAATTACGCTACAATTAACAGTCGGGACTTAGTTATTTAATTTGGCCTGTAACAAGAGTCTAAAGTAAACCGTTTAGTACCTATATGTTCAAGATATACAAGGTGTTCGGTACCTATCAAGCTATCAACCAGGAGTTAGGGAGTTATAATACTTGCCTATAAAAAATATGAGCTTCCTAGTCAGAACCCTGAGAGGAGATATGAGGACTTCAAGATTTAGCTTAGGACTTCGAGGTGTCAATCCTAGCTATACTTTTGACATTGGACTCTTACATTAGTAGGTATCTGCGAAACTTACGATACACTCGGTCTAAACTGCGTACGTAATGGTGCCGATCACTCGAATCTCTGGTCCTGTGACAAAATGATGAATCAGGAATTATTTAGCAAAGATGCTAAATATCTATCTACTAGCTGACGCCGCGCGGTTTCACCCGCGTGGTTCCTGTTCCCGTAGGAATACGGAGACAATATATAGCCTATAGCCTTCCTCGATAAATGGGCTATCTAACACTGAAAGAATTTTTCAAATCGGACCAGTAGTTCTTGAGATTAGCGCGTTTAATCAAACAAACAAACTCTTCAGCTTTGTAATATTAGTATAGATATTAAATTAAAAATACTTATAATAAAACTGTAACAGGTCAAATTCTGTACATTGAAGATATTTTAATTTTTTTTATTGGAGGGCATTATACAATCGATACTAAAAATATTTTCTTTCGATTTATTGTCTGTCTGCCTGTCTATCCGTAATTTTGTTGGCCGGGCATCACGCTGAAATTACTTAATGAATTCAAATGAAACTTGGCACGGTTTAAGACCATAATACGATAAAGGTTATAGGATATATTTTATAGCGAAAATAAAATAAGTAAGGGATGAAATAAGGGTTGAAAGTTTGTATAGAAAGTCCTTAATTTATAGAGCTACAGTTATAAGCCTATAGAAAAACCTTATTATAACGTAAATGCTTATTTAAATGCTTGGCAATTTGCACTTTAATGGGTATTTACTTAGTTTTAGAAAACTAGTAAAATAGTGATAAATAAACGTACCTGCTTCAAGTTTAAATTTAAATGCCTTCATTAATTTCAAGAGCAAATTTAAAGAATTATGAATTTGCTCGTCACCAAATAACTTGGAAAATAACCGTTAGGTATGTAGGAGTCAGTGTACGTTTTTACCTCGGAACCCAGATACAACGAATGGATTTTGATGATTTTTTTAAAACACGACAACCTTTTATCATCATAATATAAAATATGTAATGCCTTTATAAGCAGGTAGTCATGAAGTTTCAAAGAATTTTATTTTCATTTAAGCACATTCAAATAAAAGCTTAGTTTTAAAAAGGTTTTTGGAACGAAGTTCCTTATCGCGCGTAGCAAAAGGAGGCTAGATGGAAAAAATTAAGACCAATATTTCAACCGACATTTTTTATCAGACTGCGTAAGAAGGAGGGTAATGTTTTTGCTATAGTTTTAAGCCATGATCTGAGCTCCAGGGTATCGATGATAGTTATAGCGATTCTGAAAGCGATATCGATTGCTATATCGATCGCGATAGTGATGGCGATTGCGATAGTGATAGCGATTGCGATGGCGATTGCGATAGCGAACATCGTTTCATCCGATTGTAAAAGTTAGAAAAAAGAACACCTCTCAAGTTTTTTTAACTTTAATTTTTGACTTTTTAGTTATATGGCATATGCCATCGCGGACTTTTTTCTGAGTAATCATAAGTAGATACTATTTAAATACTCGTATATTATCTTATATCGTTAATAGATTAGACAGTAGGTATTCGCAAAATAAATTATAATAAATAAATAAATATACTTAAACAATACACATCACTATCTAGCCCCAAAGTAAGCATACAAAGTAGCTTGTGTTATGGGTGCTAAGATAGTTGATATTATAATTATAATTATAATATACAATTATATACTACATATAAATACTTATATAATGTATAAATACACACAGACACTGGAAAACACCCATGCTCATCACACTAATATTTTCCAGTTGTGGGAATCGAACCCACGATTTCCATTCCAAATTTCAGCCAAATCGCTTCAGTAGTAGCGGCTTTAAAGAGTAACAAGCATCCAAACATACATCCAAACATCCATACAAACTTTCGCGTTTATAATATTAGTAGGATTAAAATATTTTTACAATAAGTACAATATAATAATTCTTAGCGTCCTTAATCTCGTGTCAGTTACAGGTACAAAGAAAATATTTCAAGTATCTAGGTATAGTTAATTAGTTAGTCTACTTTTGGATGTCTGTTTGTGCTTCGGTATGTGTGTTTTGTGGTGAAGCATACCACCAGAATAGCGTTTGACTGTAAACAGTTGATAGACGTTGTTGGTGTGTGAAATTGGCGGCGTATTCTATTAGGAAACCCACATAAGCGTAGCTTAAGTGCTTTATGTTATAAGTGAACCTACAGTTTATACATATATATATATTAACATACGAAGAGCCTTTATGTGTATAAAGGCTCTTCGTATGTTATCTTACTACTACATATAAAACCAAACGCTTTTCCTGAAATAGATCGATTATATACATTTTTTTTTTATTCTTTACAAGTTAGCCCTTGATTACAATCTCACCTGATGGTAAGTGATGATGCAGTCTAAGATGGAAGCGGGCTAACTTGTTAGGAGGAGGATGAAAATCCACACATCTTTCGGTTTCTACACGGCATCGTACCGGAACGCTAAATCGCTTGACGGTACGTCTTTGCCGGTAGGGTGGTAACCAGCCAGACCTGGACAAATTAAGATAATCTCAATCTGCCCAGCCGGGGATCGAACCCAGGACCTCCGTCTTGTAAATCCACCGCGCATACCACTGCGCCACGGAGGCCGTCAATACATGGTTACAACGTCCAATAATTACAATTACAGTACATTCATGTAGGTATATACTACGTTTTCTATTATTTTCTTTGTAATTGTTATGTGCAATTAAGTATAAATAAATAAATAAGTTAAAATAAATTCGAATTGTTAGAAAAAATAACTAAATGTTAAATAAAATATGTATCTAAAACCAATAAAAGAAAAAGAAATATGTACCTAAATACAAGGTGACAATTTATTGTTAATTACGAGTAATGTTAGAAATAAATTAAATTATATTATGATGCCTGTATAATTTTCATGTTTTAAAATAAATTAATGTTTAATCTTGACTTTGAAAATCTTTTCTTGAACAACTTAACCTTTCTTGAAAAACCTCCTAAAATGTATCTTGGAGTACCTACCCAATAGATAATTTATTATTATAACCTACTTCATTTAGGTTTACTAACAATAGATTTTTTTTTGTTGCATTATGTATATTTAACTAGATCGTAACTCGTTTATTTAAAAAAATCGTCGTTGTATGTAGCATAACTTCTTCATAACCCAAATTTCGCAATGGCTGCTATGGGGCTTTGGCAAGTGTTTGGTTAATAGAAGTAAAATATTAATTGATTATGAAACACGGCTAAAACTCACGTGATATTACGTCGGAGTAGTTTGGATCGTGCCGCGATGCAAGAACCAGCTCATGACTAAGGGCCCCGTATGGTTTCGAAACTAGTCGGGCATACTCCGACGTAATATCACGTGAGTTTTAGCCGTGTTTCATAATCAATTAATATGAATAACACTCACGATAGTTTAAATTCTAAAAAAGAAGTAACATACATTATCACCCTAACCCCGCTAACCGGCGTAGTGGGTCTAAGCCTGAGAACTCGTCTCCCAAATTGAGGGAAGGCCTGAATCAGGGTTATACTGATGACTTTACAATTGGTACTACTTACAAACAATGCAGTCATGTTTCCACATAAATGAAACAAAAAAATACCCTTTTGAATTAGGTTAAGTACCTAAATAGGTAATGTTACTTTTTTTCCTCCTACTGAATATTCCTACTCAAGTCGTCGTCATCAACCCATATTCGGCTCACTGCTGAGCTCGAGTCTCCTCTCAGAATGAGAGGGGTTAGGCCAATAGTCCACCACGCTGGCCCAATGCGGATTGGCAGACTTCACACACGCAGAGAATTAAGATAATTCTCTGGTATGCAGGTTTCCTCACGATGTTTTCCTTCACCGATTGAGACACGTGATATTTAATTTCTTAAAATGCACACAACTGAAAAGTTGGAGGTGCATGACCCGGACCGGATTCGAACCCACACCCCCGGAATCGGAGGCTGAGGTCATATCCATTGGGCTATCACGGCTCCTTTTATTTATTGCTTTTTTTGCCTATTCAAGTACTTAAAAGATAAGTTGCGACTTCGCACATCAACTGGTGCAATATGTACAATGTACTGATGTATTTAACTGTTTAAACAAGTTGTTTACTGAAATAAACTATTTTTTTTATTTTATTAAACAAGAGTATTATTTTTGAAGTGACCTCTAGATAAAGATTATGAGGAAAACACCTACTAATAATAACTACTCGTCCTTAAAATTAATAATTAAAAACCAAGGAGTCGTCTGTTTAATAATGATGATAAAATGTTAATGACTATGACAAATTAGCTTGGAAATGAAATGTATTACATGACTGGCTACTTTTATACCTAGTGTTAAATGGTGATAAACTAAAAAAAACCTGGTTGATTTTGTTGCGGGCTCTTCTTGGACCAAGGCGCAAATCGCAAATTTAATTTTAAGTTGTCGACTTATTATTATCACCATTATCTTATTTATAAAATATAGCCTATGGCACTCACAAATAACGTGGTTTTCTATTGTTAAAAGAATTTTCAAAATCAGTTCAGTAAATTCGGAGAATACCTCAAAACTCACAAATTTTACCATAAGTTAGACAAAACAAAACCATTGTTGATGACTTTATCGAAAATAATAATTTAATTGCTTTTTTCTCTGGGCAAACGTGGTCAAATTAAAAAAAAAGCAATCCATATGAAAAATTCTGTTATATCCTTAGTTTTTGTTGAACAAACACACACACAGATACGTAGAGACAAAAAAGCGTTTACGAGTATACAACGTTTGGAAAATTGTTGAAACATTTTGTAGGTTTGTGTATTTGATATGTTCTGAAAGAATCTATTACAAACAGTATTATGGATAAAATGGAAGAAAAATTAATCCCTTTAGTAGAGGAAAACAAAGAACTAAAACTTAAGATAGGGAAACTAGAGAACGAAATCGAGTTTCTAAAAAGAGGGGAAAAGAAAAATAATGTTATAGTTTTTGGCCTAGAAGAAAAAGAAATTTCAGCCTATGAACTTATTCAAGAACTAAAGAAAAATCTGAAGCAAGATTTAAATATTAACCTAGAACATTACGAAATAAACAAAATTCATCGGATAGGAACTAAAAATGAGGAAAGTAACAAGTCTCGACCGGTTTTATGTTCGTTTGTGAACAACTGGAAAAAGAACGAAATTCTGAAAAATAGGAAAAATCTAAAGACTATTAATATCAGTGAAGATTACTCAAAGGAAGTATTAGAAAAGAGGAGAAAACTAAAAGCAGAGCTATTTGAAGAGAGGAAGAATGGAAAAATAGCCTATTTGAAATATGACAAACTAATAGTCAAAGAGAATAAAAATAGCCAGGACAAAAGAAAAAGGGAATCATCTGCCTCACCCTCCTCTTACAATACCCAAACAAAAAAATATCAAACAGTTTCTTCAATCAAGTCGAACAGGACGAATGCTTTCGATGTGATGAGGTCGAGATCGAACTCTTTTTCTAATGTAACTACCAAAAAACAATAACAATTACCAATCGGCAAACGCCAAAACCCAACCAACTACGGAAAAACTGGCAATATTGAAAAAATAATGCACAAACCTCCCCCAAGCCGACTGGTCCTCGTGGGGGAAGAAGACCACAACCCTCCAACACAAAGACATAACAATTCCACCACTTATAACAAAAAAGACCATAAACACAAAATATACATCACTGCACTCAATGTACTTACCCTTAAAAATGAAGAAAATCTCACGGAACTGACGTATGCTTTAAAACGCATTAAATGGGACATTGTTGGCTTAAGTGAAATAAGGCGAATGGGAGAAAGAATTATTTCCCATTCAGAATTCCTTCTATATCATATAGGAACGACCCCAGGTCATCATGGAGTTGGATTTATTATTAAAAAACACCTTGCAAACTACGTGGAGAGCTTCATAGGAGTATCAGAGCATGCGCTCTGATACTCCTATGAAGCGTTAATGAATCTTAAGCTACCGGGGTACAAAGACCCATGGTCCATCATACAAGTATACTCACCTACGGAACAATCTGATGTAGAAACAGTAGACTCATTCTATCAAGATTTATATAAAACAATCCAAGACCATGCTTATAATAGTATTATTGTATTAGGAGACTTCAATGGCCAAATTGGAGAACGGCAACCAGAAGAAAACACAGTATTGGGACCATTTGGATATGGAAAAAAGACCAGAAGCAGAAACGGAGAGAAGCTTGTAAACTTTGCGCAGGAAAATGGTTTGCGAGTCTTGAATTCAATGTTTAAGAAGAAAAAAAGTAAAATGTGGACCTGGATATCACCAGACGGGAAAACAAAAAATGAAATAGATTTTATAATGACTAATAAAAGCAGATACTTCGCAAACATGAAAGTTTTAAGCAATTTCAACTTCAATACCAACCATCGAATGATTCGAGCAGAACTATTGACAAACCCGCCAAAAAACCCAAGACCGAGAAATAAAATGACATTTACAAAACCGACCAAATACCAAACAGCTCAAATAGCCAATTTCATAATGCCAAAGCTGATTGACTACAATAGAGAAACAATAAACATGCAAGTGCAAGAAAAATACAACTGGTTAGAAAGAACAATCAAATCATCTATTCAACAAAGGACTAATAACAAAGACCTATCTGACAAGTGGAAGTCTGCTAAAACTACCAATCTTCTTAATGAACGAGCTGACCTAATCAATGGAAAAAGTACTAACGACAGACGAAAGAAAATAGCAAAACTCAGCAAAGAAATAAAAGAAAGTATAAGAAAAGACAGAACTCAGAGAAGAATGGAAACAATGGAGAGACACATTTTGCAGACAGGAGGAATAAAAAAGGCTAATAAGGAGCTAAATAACAAAAAGGACTGGATCGTACAGATGAAAGATGATAATAGATTGAAAGAAAACCGACGACAAGGAATTTTAGGAATCGCTACATCTTATTACAAGAAACTATACGAATGTACTAGAGTGGAAGAAGAAATAGAAATGTTAGAAATGTCAACCGTACCCAATATCATGCAGGAAGAAGTAGAATTCGCTCTAGAAACTCAAAAAGACGATAAAGCTCCGGGACCAGACGGAATAAGCAACGAATTATTAAAACAAACAAAACAGGTAATAACACCTATTCTCAAAGAAATCTTCAATGATATCACAAATTCAGAATCGATTCCACAGCAATGGACTGAATCTAATATAATCCTTTTGTACAAAAAAGGTGATCAGTACGATATCGGAAACTACCGGCCTATAAGTCTGATGTCCAACGTATATAAAATATTTGCTAAAATTATACTCAAACGAATTGAAAGAAAACTTGATGAACAACAGCCAGTAGAACAGGCAGGCTTCAGAAAAGAATACTCGGTTCTTGATCACATCCATGCTGTTAGACAAATCATTGAGAAGTATGGGGAATATCAACTTAAATACTACATAGCATTTGTCGATTATAGCAAGGCTTTCGACTCGCTATTACATACGAAAATCTGGGAGGCGTTGAATGACCAAGGTATAGAACAAAAATACATAAGATTGATCCGAAATGTCTACAAAAACAGCTCTGCCTGCATTCAGCTAGAAAAGAAAGGAGAACCATTTAAGATACAAAAAGGAGTAAGACAAGGAGATCCGCTCTCTCCAAAACTTTTCTCCGCTGTCTTAGAAATGATCTTCAGAAATTTTGAATGGGAAAATCTTGGTCTTAATATCGACGGCCGCACACTTACACACTTAAGATTTGCTGATGATATTGTGTTATTCGCAAAAACAGCAGGAGACCTTAATATAATGTTAAATGACCTAGCGTGTGAAAGCGGAAAAGTAGGACTGAAATTAAATCCCGAAAAAACAAAAGTAATGACCAATGGAATTGAAAGCAGCATAATAGTAGGCGAGTCACAGATTGACTATGTTGAAGAATATATATACCTCGGACAGTTGATATCACCTACAGATAATGTAAACAAAGAAGTCGAAAGAAGAATAGCAAACGGTTGGAAAAGATATTGGGGCTTACGGGAAGTAATGAAAGACAAAAACTTACACATAGCAACAAAGAGCAAATTATTCAATGTCTGCGTCCTACCAATCTTAATCTATGGAAGTCAAACATGGGCCATAACGAAAAACATAGCCAATAGACTTACCATTTGCCAACGAGCAATGGAGAGGAGCATGTTAGGAGTAAAAAGAGCAGATAGAATAAGAAACAGTTATATTAGGAAAAAGACCAAAATACAGGATGTGACCTTAAAAGTAAAAAGGCTAAAATGGAAGTGGTCGGGACACATGATCAGAGGAAAGGACAAGTGGAGCAAAATAATTACACAGTGGTATCCAAGAGAAGGGAAAAGGAACAGAGGAAGGCAACAAAAAAGATGGGAAGATGATATCAGACAGGTTGCTGGGAAAACCTGGACTAGAGTAGCCAGAGAAAGAACTGAATGGAGAAGGTTGGAGGAGGCCTTTGCCGATTGGCAAACGGACCTACAGAAAGTAAATAAAAACGAAATATACGAAAAATTTTAAATGTATAAACGATATAGTATTTAAATGTATGTAATATTTTGTATTGTATATACTATTGTAAGATATCCTTAATGAGGTCCGAATAAAAGGCTTATTTATTTTTTATTTATTATTTATTGTATTTGATATGTTAGGTTATTTTTTAGCATATATTTATATACGAAAAATAATACAATTTACCTGTTTGGAATTCAGGAATATTCCTAATTGTTTCAATTTACGAGCGTCATCCGATTCGGGGAAATTACGTTCTTATATACTTATTCACATAATACTTATAAAGTGTAAACAAAAGTTTGATTTGCTAAATTGAGTTCTGTTCAATTAAAATATAGTCTAGATTGCCATAGGTGATGATTTTCTTGGCTATTTTCCAAAATGGGTATAAATAAATGACATTGGTTCATTCAAAATCATTCCGTAGCTTTGAATGGTGTTGCATTGACCAAATATTTTTTGAAGAACTTTACAAATTTTGAATAATTTCAAGAGAAAATTGTTTAATATTTATCTCCCTTCAAAATTAGTATTAAGAAACTCGACGTGTTTAATAAAACTTTAAAATACCACAATGGATTCGCAAGCAACAAGTCAGGGGAATGTTCAGATCAATGAGAACCAAGTAGGAACAGACGATCTACAAGAGGTCGTGGAAGAAGTGATCGAGCAAGTGAAAACGACTCATTCTGAAGCTGTTTTCGGACATGATGGTTGCCCGGTGGGCTATCATAGAGTTGGACCTATCTGTGTACCAAACGAGTGACCATTCTATATTTTTATCCATTAGGTACCTATTAGTATTATTATTTTTAATAATAGGAATGTGATTTCCAAAAATTTACCATTTATCCTATATTATTGTTATTTTTTATATTAAAAACATATTTTTTTTGCTAGAAATGTGTACACTACTGTACAAAAGTGGTCGTGAAAAATTTAGTTTTTCTTTAGTTTGTTTTGTATTAAAATATTTTTACAATAAAATATAATAATTTGTAGCGTCTTTTAAATAATAATTGATTTATAATGACATTTAATAATATAATATTGTAATTGTAAGTGTATTTGTACTCGTAAACTTTAATAATGTAATTTTTAGGTATAATTTTTTATAAAAAAAGATTTTTTTATTTTACGTGATTTGTTTTGTTTTTTATTCTTATTGCTTTTAGTTTATTGTAGTCTGACATTTTTTAAATTTACATTGTATATTTTCGACTTTCATTCATTTCTAACAACTGTATTTTTGACATAACATTATATTAATTACTGTATGATGTGATACGTAATTACCTATGCAATAACTATTTTAAATTATTAACATGTTATATTGTATTAGCTGTTGGTTGTCCTAAAATAAATAAATAAATAAATAATTGTGACGTTCCATGTGACGTCATAGTTGGACATCTAACGTTTTTTTGTCATGAAACATAACTGTTTGTATTTTCATTTAATCTTGCTTATATTATACAAAAATTCTTATTATATCAAAACTATAAAGATTATTAAATTATTAAATATATAATTACCGTAATAAGTATTGGATAGGTAAAAATCCTAACGTATCATGTACATATTCTAGTCAGCTTGTTATCATAATTTTGAGATATATGTATTTATTTTTCATTAATAGAAATAATCTATCACATAAAGATTCGTCATCTGCTTGTATTATTTACTATTAATATACAAAAGACAGACAGACAAACAAGAAAGTTATCCCATAAAGGTTTCGTGTTTTAATGGGTAAAATCGTAAATATCATTTTTAGCTGTAATACGAATAACCGTTTTTTAGACTAATATTATGGAAAGGAAAGATTGGATTGAGTGTTTTTTTCTTTGCATTGAATACGCTCTGATACTACGGAACCAATTTGAACCATTCTTTCACTGTTGGGATGCTACACTTATTATGGGAAGTTATATTGAAATAAAAAAAAACGAGGGTTAAACTAAAACTAAACTGAAAACTGGTCAGGTGTAGATTACATTACCCAAACATAACCATATAAGGTACCAGGAGTTCATATAAAAAAGAAGGTAGGAACGAGTGTAGAGATAAAATACGCTTTTACTATCGAAAATCCAATTTATTTCTTAGATGACGGACTGGGCGCGACAAACCTTTTTCCTTTTCCCATCTAGAACAACAACCGCCTTTCTATTTTTATATTCCTGAACGTACGTGACAAATTGTTTGCATTGATTCAATTTTCTTTCACGGGCAGAAGTTCGTTAGACGTGCTCTGAGTTCTCTGAATTGCTTTGACAGATATTTCTATTCTGTAGGACAAGTGAGGACCTTTACATCAAGTTAATTTTCCACAAAGTAATTGTTTAATTTTTTTTTTCTAAACGTAGCGTTTATTTTAAGGAAGGTGGTTTATAATAGGGTAGTTGACTCATATCAAAAATTTAAAAAATATCGATTTCGTACAGTACAATAAGGGTCTGCAATATATCGATATTAATTATTAAAAGTTAAGGATTTCTTAACACAATTTAAAAGTCATGACGTCCATGTTGTGACGTCATAATGTTATTTGATGTACTAAACCTACGATTCTAAGCATTCTGATGTAAGTATTTTATCTTCAGGTTTTTTTTCAGACTCTTTTCAACAGTTTCTTTCCTCCGAACCGGCAGTAAAGTCAATAAAAACGCACAGATTTGTGACTATATGCATAACTTAGCAGACCCCTCACGATTTCACCCGCGTAGTTTCCGTTCCAAGGGAATATCAAGAAAAAAAGTAACATGAATACTCGGCAAAGTAGCTTAAGGGTGAATCTGGTTTTTAATGGCCTCTGTCGCGCAGTTGTTTACGCGGTGGATTTACAAGACGGCGGTCCTGGGTTCGATTGAGGTTTTCTTAATTGTTCCAGGTCTGGCTGGTGGGAGGCTTCAGTCGTAGCTAGTTACCACCCTACAGTAAGGCGTATCGCCAAGCGTTCCGGTACGATGTCGTGTAGAAACCGAAAGGGGTGTGGATTCTCATCCTCCTCCTAACAAGTTAGCCCCCTTCCATCTTAAATTCATCACTTACCACACGGTGAGATTGTAGTCAAGTCAATAAAAAAAAAGTTTATGAGTTAATTCCTGACAAACAAACAAAACATCAAATCTTACCTCTTTATAATATTATCAAGTTTTACTAGTCATAAATCGACGATAAGTAAAGAATTTTGAATGTGCATTTAATTCACATAATTTTTATTATTTAGCAAAGTGAAAAAGCTTCCGAGGTCAACGATTGTTCCTATTAAAATGTTCAAACATTTTCTATGTAAGAAGCTTTGATTATATAGACGTATATATAATCAAAGGTAAGAAGTATATTTCTTTCTTTTACTTCCATTCGTAATCGAAGCACGAACTGGTACATAAGTTTAATAGCACATTGATGTGGCCATTGAGACTTGAACCCAGTGTGAAATTTTCTGACTTAGAAAGTTTTTCTCACGTTTGTTTTCTTGAAATATAAATGTTATGGGGGTTTGCTAAACTTGAACAGTGAACTATTAAAAAAAGAATGAAACTTTTAAATTGAATTAAAAAAAAAGTAACTGAAGTAATAGATAATTGCTAAAACAGTAAATATGTAATAATATAATTGAATTTGTTTATCGTTTAGTTTTATATCGTTCCGAAACCGAAGCATATTTTTATCAAAATTTCCGGTCTATAATAAAATCTCATTTACCAGACAACCTCCTTCGTAGATACATGGTGGTGCAAGTGTAGCATTTAAAAAAAATCTAAAAACAAAAAAAATGTGAATATTTTTTTCTCACGGAGTGAATACTTTTGCTCACTGTTTTTAAGCAGCAAACGCGCCGTTTTTGAGCTAGAGAGGTGAAAATATTATTTACTTCGAAAATATTAATTTTAGTACATAATGTTCTTTGAACATTTTTAATTAATTTTTAACCGTCCAAAACAGCAAATCACCGTTCCGTATACTTACGTGCAGTCATCAACAATATTCAATACTTAACTAAAAGCTATTGTTTCTGACTGTACTGGGAACGAAATCCCAAAATTTAGCGCTTTACTGAAGTTGGCAATTTAACGGATAATGAACAAACAAGATCCAATCTGGGATCCTTTCGACACACAGTTTTGTGTACGTTAGTCCAAAATATAAACGAAACAGACACTAAGTCAGGTTATACGATTTTGATCTCTATTTAAAATGGACAAAGGTCGAAAGTTGAGTGAGGAATATAAATTAACGAAATTATTCGAACCGGCAAACACGCTAGAGCAAAAACAAACCGGGCCTGATTGGTTATTAAAACAGGCAAATGTGTTATAAATTAATAAATTTATATTAAAACACGCTATAATCCGCTTTAATTAAAATTCTGCGTATTTTGGTTACAGTATTTTTGGAGCAGTTTGTTCTGTTTTAATAGACATACCGCCAAGTGATTTAGCGTTCCGGTACGATGTCGTGTAGAAACCGAAAGGAGTGTGGATTTCCATCCTCCTCCTAACAAGTTAGTCCGCTTTTATCTTAGATTGCATTATCACTTACCATCAGGTGAGATAGTGGTCAACTTGTAATTCAGTTCAACCTAGTTCAACATAGGTTAAATTTGCCCGGGCAAACAGAAAGACAGACTGACAATTTTTTATTAAAGCTTGGTTTTGTTTTAGTATCATATAAATTTATTTATTTATTTTTATAGGGTACCAACAGGTTATGACAATTAAAATTGAGTTTTACAAAACATAGATTAGTCAAGTTGTTGTGTCATAGACCTCAACAAGCGTAATTTAGTACTCGAATAGACATTAAATGAATAAAAAAATAATAAATATAACCTATTTATTAGACTAATTAGGGAAAAAAGTGATTTAGATTTGCGTTTATAAATATAGATATGGATCTATCACACAATTACATTATTAGCAGAATTAAACTAAAATAATAAAATAGCTTTATATAATAATTGTAAAAAACAAGTACTGATATAATTTTATGAAATACTTATAGAAAGTCGTCTAAGATAGGGCAAAGTTTGTGTGATCAGCATTAATATATTTATTTATATTTGTAGGTATTTGACCCTTCAAGTTCACTTCCAGTTACGTAAAATGCATTAGAGAATTTCTCTGCGAGGAGGCACCAAGTACCTACCAACTACTTCTAACAAATAAACTCAGTAATTTGTTCGTTCAGCAAACGAAGTTAAAAGTACGAGTTAGCAACTTAGAGACAGATTCTGTTGGAAAAGGAAATCCGGTTCGTTTATCTTTTGGACTAATGTTGCGCTAACTTTGCGTCGAGTGGAGCTAAGATTGCGTTGTGAAGTTACATTTTTAGTTTCCTGTGAAGTTACGTCTTGGAATATACGAGAATATTCTTTTTTCCCAACAAGTAACAAGTTTTTAAGTTTTTAAAAGCCCAAAGCCCAAAAAAAGGCAGAGGTCATATCCCAGTGGATATGACCTCTGCCTTAAATTCCGAGGGAAGTGGGTTCGAATTCAGTCCGGGGCATGCACCTCCAATTTTTCAGTTGTGTGAATTTCAAGAAATTACTTTACTAATATCACGTGTCTCAAACGGTGATGGACAAACATCGTGAGGAAACCTGCATAGCAGAGAATTTTCTTAATTTTCGCGTGTGGGAAGTCTGCCAATCCGCATTGGGCCAGCGTGGTGGACTAAGGCCTAACACCTCTCATTCTGAGAAGAGACTCGATCTCAGCAGTGAGCCGAATATGAGTTGATAATGATGATGATGATGATGAAAGGTAAACTAGTGTTGAACTGAGTTGTTTTATTTATTATTCTTTACAAATTAGACTACAATTGATGGTAAGTGATGATGCAATCTAAGATAGAAGCGGGCTAACTTGTTAGGATGAGGGTGAACATTGACACCCCTTTCGGTTTCTACACGACATCGTACCGGAACGCTAAATCGCTTAATATATATCAGTGGCCTGCTCTTTATAGATGCAATAATCATGCATTGCCTACCCTGAGCATTGCGCACCTGTATTAAAGAAGGAATTTCTTATTTTGTACAATTTGTACATATAATGCCTACCCATTTTAAAAACCATCTGCACTGGTGGCCTGCTGTACATAATATTATCGGTGAATTAAATAAAGTACTTTTTCCTAAAAAAGAATGTAAGCACTTTTAAGCATTTCTAAACACAATTTTGGCAGTTTGTTGTCTACACTAAATGCACCATTACAACTTTATGTCTGATTACATGTCTCTAGTGTGAAAAGATCTTTATAAATATTTAATTAATTAGTAGATAATATTATAATGCTTTTTCGTCCTACAGATATTAATAAGAAAGCTCTACGAATATTAAATGTGTATTTCGTTTTAATAACTTCGTTTACAAAGTTAATCACGGCTTAGGAATCTTATTACGTTTTCTTTAATGAAATTCCATTGAAGGCAGAAACTTACTTTGGGAGAGAGTTGTGTAAGTATTTTGGCATTTCATTTTAATAAGTAAAAGAAAATTAATATAATTATAGGTACTTAATATAATATTCATTTATGTAAAAGTTTTACACTAGCAGAACCTAGCGTTTTCACCCGCGAAGTTTTCATTCCCGTGTGAATAAAACCCTATTGAACTCAGGGCTAATGTAACTTCTAACCAGTGAAAGAATTTCTCAAATTAGTTCAGAGCCGTGATAGCCCAGTGAATATGACCTCTGCCTCCGATTCCGGAGGGTGTGGGTTTCTAATCCGGTCCGGGGCATGCACCTCCAACTTTTCAGTTATGTGCATTTTAGGAAATTAAATATCACACGTCTCAAACGGTGAAGGAAGCACATCGCGAGGAAACCTGCATACCAGAGAATTTTCATAATTCTCTGCGTGTGTGAAGTCTGCTAATCCGCATTGGGTCAGCGTGGTGGACTATTGGCCTAACCCCTGTTATTCTGAGAGGAGACTCGAGCTCAGCAGTGAGCCGAATATGGGTTGATAATGAAGATGATGATGATCACTCACCTACTCGTACACACTCATAAAGTGTCTCAAAAACACATTTATTACTTCAACCTGGTAAAAATAAAACCGGCGTAGAATGAGGAATGAGGCAAGGAATGCGGTCATAAGAAATGGAATAGGCTTCTTTTTCCCGACAAAAGAAAAAGGAATTAAATTCCTGCACCGCTCTTAAGTACGTGCCTTAGGGTGTAATGTAGGTAATACAAGACCTTTATGATGAGGAAGGATTTCAGAAAAACGCCGTAAAATAACGCTACGTACCCATCTCTAACACACTCGTAGATAAAGCTTAATCTAGTTTGAAAAGCTCTTTGAAAAGATGTATCTTTATTGGTGCTTAAAAATTCAATGCCTCAAATAGGTCCACGTCAGAACTCAAGTCAGACAGTTTTTAAGTTATATCTTGGCAAATTCGTTCATAACACTCCCGATAGAGGGGGTAGCGATGCTACGCGCGCACAGCTTCATACCCGCGCAGTCCTTCCCTCTACCACGCTTCAAGTTATACGCTACTTTTTTTTATTCTTTACAAGTTAGCCTTTGACTCGATCTCACCTGATGGTAAGTGATGATGCTATCTGAGATGAAAGCGGGCTTACTTGTTAGGAGGAAGTCAAAATCCACACCCCTTTCGGTTCGGTCTACACGGCATCGTACCGGAAAGCTAAATCGCTTGGCGGTACGTCTTTGTCCTGACCTGGACCAATTAAATATTTATTAATACGTATAATAGTGCTTTCACTTTTCACTGTTTTCCAAAAAAAGGGATCCTATTTGTTAAAATTGTACTACTAAGTACTTTATAAATGTATCTTCATATTATATGCATAGTATGGAGATTGAAAATAGTATAATTCTATAGGTACTTACTTTAAAATCACATTTTTTCAAATTTGGGGAATGTTTGTAAAAAAGCGTAAGGACATTTTTTGTAGCTACTCGTAGTTGTATGATATATTAATTTTTTCTCCCAAGTGTTTTTATTATAAAACTAAACGTTAAGGACAAGCTGTTTTATTACAAGTAATAAATTAGAACTACCAATATTTAATGCTATACTAAAACAATATCTAATACAAAACAAGATAAAGTAGGCACTTTGTCTTACATATAGATATGCTTTCGACGCATTTCGGCAGCGCGTAATATGGAGAATGTATGCGGGTGAAATATTGTTATTATCCTTTTTTAGGGTTCCGTGACTTATAATGGAAAACAGAATCTTTGTAGAATCACTTAACCGTATATGTGATAAGGGTGTATTACTCAAACGTCAGCAACATAATAACAAACTAGGGATGCCCACGATCTCGTCCGTGTAAAATTTAGTTTATACTGCTTTTTACCCGATTACGTCAGAAGGAGGGTATTGTTTTTTGAGCGTTTATATGTATATGTATATGTATGACCATTAATTTCTTTGGCACGCCCTGTAGTCCAAACGGCTGGACGGTTTTTGATATAAGAGGCGTCATTAAGTTCGTCAGAACTGTGGGCATAGGCAATATAAATTTTCAAAATGGCGCGTAAAAGAAAAAAAGGTGGGGGATGAGTAAGTTTTTTTTTACCTTAATCAATTTTTTTTTACCCTAACAATTTGGGTATCAAAAGTAAGGTCGTAAAAACACCATTTCAAATGTATATAATATTACGTATTAATTACTGTTTTAAACAAATTATCAAAAAGTGTACCAATTATATTGGGACCATCGAAGTGAAATTTATTAACTATATTGAATTCAGGAATGACATTGTCTGTAGGTACTTAGTTATATTTAAAATAAAAGGTCTGTCTTAAAGGAACTAAAAAGTTCGAAAAAAAATATTATAATAAAATCAAAAAACCTGACTGCTTGAATGAACTGAAAAGAATATTATAATATCTATGGTATATAAAGTTCTGACTAAGTGCGGGTGAAATATTGTTATTATCCTTTTTTTAGGGTTCCGTGGCTTATAATGGAAAACAGAATCTTTGTAGAATCACTTAACCGTATATGTGTTAAGGGTCTATTACTCAAACGTCAGTAACATAATAATGAACTAGCGGATGCCACGATCTCGTCCGCGTGTTTAGTGTCTAAAAGTGTCCACGTGAAATATAGTGTCTAGAAGTGACCGCGTGAAATTTAGTGTCTAGAAGTGTCCGCGTGAATTTTAGTGTCTAGAAGTGACCATTTAAAATTTAGTGTCTGGAAGTGACCGCGTGAAATTTAGTGTCTAGAAGTGTCCACGTAAAATTTAGTGTCTAGAAGTGTCCGCGTGAAATTTAGTGTCTAGAAGTGTCCACGTGAAATTTAGTGTCTAGAAGTGACCGCGTGAAATTTAGTGTCTAGAAGTGTCCGCGTAAAATTTAGTGTCTAGAAGTTTAGTGTCTATATTGTATAGAACTTTTGCAGTGCACGGCATAAATGTTAAGAATTTTCTTTTTAAGGGTTACAGACAGGCATGCTGTCATTAGGGTTTGGTACTGTCTGTAATCAATTTATTTCCTTCTTTCTTTTGCACAAATGACGAGAAAATCTTGGATTTTGCTACTATTTTATTGAGGGAAAGATACACCTAATGTTTCGTAGCCTGACAAAGGACTCGAATGTAGGTCCTAATCCTGAACTAACTACTGAATTAATGAGCCCGTTGATAATGAAGGTATTCGTACCTACGCGTAAATAAAATCTTGTATTTAAAAAATTTTGACCATGCAATAATGATGATACGGAATTCTGTGTCACCGCCAACCATTCCAACTTAGCTTACTTTTCCAGAGCCAGAGCGAAAACCACTCTATTCTATTATCTATATGTGCGATATGTTCCAGGAAATTGGATTTGAACATTTTTGATAACTTCTCTAGCGTGCAAGCTTTATGTCTTCTGGTAATATGATACAAGATATGGAAACTGAAAAGAAGTAGGTTTATACTGGATTTTGGAGGATTTGTAGCTAATTTATTTCAAGTACAATTTACTAACACTAATTAAAACAACAATATTTAACCAAATTAACTGCCAAAACTTATTATAAAAATAAAATAAGAGGAAAATGAAAGAAATGATTTATATTTATTTAACTAACAGCGGACTCCCGCGACTTCGTCCGCGTGGAATTCAGTTTTTCACAAATCCCGTGGGAAACATGGATTTTTCCAGGATGAAAAATGGCGTGTTAATCCAAAATCTTTTTCCATTCCAAATTTCAGCCAAATCGCTTCAGTAGCCGCAGCGTAAATGAGGAACAAACATACACACTTACACACAAACTTTAGCCTTTATAATATTAGTGTGATTAATAGCATAAGAGAATGACCTGACGAATCTCCTAGTCTACAATTAGCTAGTAAAACCTCGATTTCACCCGTGTAGTTCCCGTTCCTGTGGAAATACGGGGATAAATATAGCTACTCTCTGATAATGTAGCTTTCTACTGGTGAAAAAATTTTTCAAATCGGTCCAGTAGTTTTTGTTTTATTCGTTACAAACATACAAATGTTTTCTTTTTGTATTATGAGTTTTTTAAAAAGACAAGCAGGACGATTTTGTTGTGAGTTTGTTGTGGGCTCTTCTCGGACCAAGGCCCGTTTGGAAACCTCGTAACTTTAATTTTAAGTTTTCGACTATTATTATCACCATTAGATTAAATTAAATTATGACATAATCCTGACATTCAAAAGTGCTTGTAAACTAAGAAAAAAATGAAATAAATGAATTTTGAATTTTTGTATTTTGATTTGTTGTGATTCTAATCGGTAACCAGAATCTACTAAAAAGTTGTTCTCTTAGTTCTAGGACTACAGCTGTGATTATATAGTTACTTCGGTAGCAGTATCCTCTACGAATAATGAGTCTTAAAAAGAATTAGCTATTGGTGTGAGAAAAATGTCACCTGAAAAAAATACCATACTCGTTGACATTGGAATGACATTGGAAGAAATAATTTACCAACCGACTTATACTAAACTATCACACTTTAATACACTGGTATTGAGACATAGATAATTATAATTAAGTAAATTCGACACTAACTTTGTATTCAACCAGCTTAGAATATTTTTATGATATTAAAAATTAAAAAAAAATACATTTTTTTTAAATTATTAACAAACAAGTAGTGTACTTATCATGCTGATTAAATTAATCATTTAGTTAACATAAATAAATGACTAGAACCATCCTACTAATATTATAAGCGCGAAAGTTTGTATGGATGTTTGGATGTTTGTTACTCTTTAACGCCGCTACTACTGAAGCACTTTGGCTGAAATTTAGCTTTTTATCCCGAAAGAATCCAAGGTTTCTCGAGATTTGCGAAAAAGGATGATTTTGATATGAATGTTTGTTATTCTTTCACGCTTCGACTACTGAACCGAATTAGCTGAAATTTGGTAATAAGATATATTTATATTCTGGATTAACACATAGGCTACTTTTAATCCCGGAAAAATCCATGGTCCCCGAGGGATTTGTGCAAAACTAAATTCCACGCGGACGAAGTCGCGGGCGTCCGCTAGTATTTTATAAAATTTTGTACCATACATTCATGTGGGTACCATCTCCTGTAATGAAAGCTATCATCTATCATTCGAAAGCAATTTGCTTCACTTGGATAAATGATTTCCATTTCACATGCAACTACAAAACAGTAAACATTTCGTGACTGTTTCATGAAAAAGTAAACAAGGCGCCATTTTAATACACAAGGTGACTGCAAACTCAAACAAAACGCGCATTGAAAACTAAACACAAACATTGAAAGCTGTAAAACAAATAAAGCAAACATAACAAAAACAAATATTATGTAGACTAACATTGACATTATATATCGCGATGGCAATCGATCGAGTAATAAATTTATATGGGACACTAATTACTAATAAACATAGGGTCCTATAGCAAGGCGAAGGATCATTCATATTTAAACACAAGACATAGCCGGCTGGTGGAAGAACACATGTCTTCTCCCATGGAACCCCGCGCCTATTGGTCAGCCCGACTTTGAAATTGAAACACGTCAGTGCGAAACTTGGAATATGACAGTGAAATAAAAAATCGATCACTTGACCTAATAGTGGTCGTAACTTCACACGTATCTACGAAACTGTAACAAATAGTCTATTTAATAGTTCATAATGAATTAATGATAGAAATGCATGGAAACTGAAAATATAATTAATATTTTATAACATATAACAATTAAAATATAATTAGAAGTCCTTGCGAATTGATAGAATCAGAAGATTGTCAAGGTAAGTAAAGTTTATCTATATTCATTTAATGAAAACTGTCAAAATAACTAATTAAAATATTAAAAATGATATGATGATGATGAACTTTACAATAACGTAAATAATAGTAAATTGAATATTTTTGAAAATAAAGATTTATTTGATTGAAACTTACAGATGATGACGAAAGTGAAGACGCAGGGCCTAGTGTCCGACTTAATGCCAAATATTAAGTTGATGCAAGCAGCAGGACATTTTTTGTTTAATTACCATTCTGGTAAGTAAAAAAGTGGGATATTACGTCTGATGATGAAAGTAATCAGGATAAATACAAACTTTCATTAACTTTATAAGATTGTTTAAGTTAATTTCTACATTTTCTGTTATTTTATTGGAAACTTAAGCATGAAATCTTTTTACTGATTTTCTTGAAATTATGTTTTCCAAAATTCTCGCATTAGTTCTAAAAATTTCGGTTTTTTTGAAAATTCTTCTTTCTTTCTACTAGCTTTAGAGCTTGTTTAACAATTTAAGTGTCTGATAGCTTATTCACAAATTTTGTATTTGTCACTTGATAGAAAATGAGAAAGTGACAAAACTCTTATTTAAACCATCCATCACTTGTAATAAAACAAGCCCTTAAACTTTTTAGAGAATGCCAGCATGTCAGTTCTTCTTCGTAAGGTGTATGCTGTCGTCCATGCTTTGTTGATTGTCATGCATTACGCGTGCATGGCGATTAATATGGCAAAATACTCGGACGAAGTCAACGAGCTGACCGCTAACACAATCACGGTTCTTTTCTTCGCGCATACTATTATCAAGTTGACCTTCTTTGCTATCACCTCAAAGAACTTTTACAGGTATGTTAGTTTTAGCGTTATTATCTTTTTAATGTGGTTTGGTATCATTAATGTCATCATCATCATCATCATCATCATCATCATCATCATCCTTTTTAATAATACAGGGCCTGGCCTTCTTTTGTACAAGAGAGGGGTTTGATAATCCTCAGACTCGTACTGGCTGGATTTTTTGTTTACCCTACCACCACAACATGGGTATCTTCAAGTCAAGAGTGAGTAGGCATCTTCCAGACGTTTCCAGAAGCGTGTTCCACCATAGGTTACATCAATGGTTACCATCAGGCTTGATTGCAATCAAGCGCTGGCCTTATAAACTGTGAACTGAAACTTAGAACCACAACACGAGTTGGCGTGCCTAGGGTTACGGTGACAATGTTAAATTCTTCAACCCCCACTATCAGTTGTTGATGATGATGACCAGTTGTCTGTACACCGTCACCACCAACTTCCCAACTCTGAGAATTTTACTGAAAATTTCTTAGAAGAAAGAAAAGCTCACTATGACATAGGTCAACCTCGGACCTAGAGCCCAGGACCTCGTAATTGAAATGCGTTAACTACTGGACCAACGAATAGATAGACAGACGCATGTATTAATATTGTATTGATCAATATTCAATACAATACGTTTGACTGTGATTTCAAGATAACTGTGTTTTCTCAAGCGCTTATAGTTATTTACACGACATCAAACCACAAGCTTTTTTTAAAATTTTTCATCTGTCTATTTGTCGGGGTAATCGTCGGAACGGCTAAACCGATTGGAACGGGACTTTGATTTGAAAATAGAGAAGGATTTACGATGTTCGTGTGGCAGAGAGAAAACCCCGAGCAGATTCCCGAACTTGTGACCGATGGTGTAGGACTAAGGACGTCCTTGACAGTTAACTAACACTCCCCTTCTCTGCTAGTGTAAAACTTATATGCTACTTTTCGGGATAAAAGAAAAAAACCATGGCTCTTGTGGGATTCGTGGAAAACTTAATTTCAAATGGACTAAGTTTCTAGCGTCCGCTAGTAATTAATAGGTCTTTAACTATGAAACTAAAGATCTTATAAGCAATAAAGCCAATATCATATAGTCCTCATTCCTCAAGGTAATGAACGTTCTTTTAAATTAATTGAAATTTCACAACCGTTTTTTCTATAAGCACAAAATGAATAAATTAATTTTATTTTGAGAAAATATGAAATTTTCCAGCAAATTAGTAGAAAGGGAATGAATAACGCTAACGCAAATGGAATTTTAAATCCAATTTCCATTTTAATTGGACTAAAGACTATGGCTTAGTTGGTCGATCTCGACGTAAAAGAAAAAAATACAAAGAACACAGCGCTCATTTCTCTAAAGACCTCGGAGTTAAAATTTGCATAAAATAATGTATTTTACAAAAACATATTTCATAAGAACTCTATTACGGTAACAACGGTTTGAATTTATATTACTGCTACTTCTTTCACATGTAATTATAATTTTATTTCGGATATTTTTTTTAAATTTATCTATACATTTAAAAGTTACTACACACTATAAGTTTAGCAGTTCAGTTCACCGAAAATCAGCTCAGTAGTTTAGGTGTTACCTTAAAACTTACGTAAAGATAAATATACAGTAATAGAATAAAACAATTATATAAAAAATACTTCTTTTCTTTACGCCCGATCTCAATGAAACAAAGCTGCCGCCCAATTCTGCACCAAGACAAGCTTAATCTGCGTGCGAATACCGCATGAAAATCGACCCATTAGTTTTTGAAAACTAATACTTATCACGATAAAAGTATTTACAGTCAAATCACTAAGGGAGGTAATTTGATAATATTATGCAGGACAAGAAAACATCATTTACTTAATAAAACACATCTTACCGTGCGTCTTTCCGTCCTTAGACCTCGTTGATCCGGCCCTGTTGGTAAATGCTTTCTTAGCGAATGTCTACTAACTAAAAACTAACTCCCTGCTAAACTTTATCTTCGTAAGTCAAGTAGTTTTCGAAATTTTGCGATCCTTTCGCATTTATATGTTTAGAAGAATCCAGGAGGAGGGAGATCGCCCTCTGTTTCTTTGTCAACCCACGTATATTTAATGTAACCAGTATCTATACATATAATTATAAAGCTGAAGAGTTTGTTTGTTTGTTTGATTGAACGCGCTAATCTCAGGAACTACTGGACCAATTTGAAAAATTCTTTTAGTGTTAGATAGCCCATTTATCAAGGAAGGCTTTAAGCTATATAATGTGCGCGTATTCCTGTATTCTTACAGGTACGGGAACCACGCGGATGAAACCGCGCGGCGCCAGATAGTTGAACAATAATACAATAAATTCTAATAATATTTCTGTATAAAATTCTGTACTAGTATACTAACTAGTATATATGGCTGTATGGCTCCGTAATATCGAGCAGCAAGTCGCGTTCAGCATGAATAGAGGTAATTACCTCACTTGATGTAGGCGGAAACCTTTCAAGCATTTACTCGATTGATTTCATATTTCTTTAGAGAGAATTCTAGAAAATGACGTTTAGTTTAGACTAAGTACGCTAGCTTGGTTCATTTGAGCTTTTATATTATAATAAATGTTAATATTACATCTTATAAAACATTTATTTATACACCCAATGATTAACTTATGTTTTTAATAAAACGTTTTCTCTTCAATCACTGTCTAAATTGGTGAAAACAACATATCAAAACCACTATCTTTCAGTGTGACTCCTGTTTAAATCGGTTTACCCGTTCCAGGTATTAAGCCTAGACAAATAGACACAAGGGACATGTCCCAAAATGGGTCTTTATTATTTAATAATTTATAATTTTTAAGCAGGTGAATAGTATTTTTTACGGATAGAAGACACAAATTTCTGTTAAGAAAATAATTTTCATAATTTTTGGAACCCGCATTAGTTAGATTATTTTTTTTTGTTTCGCTCCCTTGTCAACAAATTAAACACAGACAATACAGTAAAAGTGTTCAATACAACCAATAAAAACACCTGGAATTGAATTCATATCCGGTGTTAGCTGTCAATGTCATGACTGTAATATTGTCAAATGTCAAAAAGACACAAGTTAAAAAGAAACATTAAATCGTAGACAGAGAAGCATTAAACAAAAAAAAAACCTTAAATTGGTTTAAAAATGCCTTAAATGCGGGTTCCAATTTTTTTTTTATTTTCGGTTTTAACTCTTTTACTTTATGTTATTTTAAGATAAAAATAATTTATTCTGCTTTGTTGACACTTGCAATAATGGCCCAGTCTCCATTTAAAATTGGGATATGTCCTTTTAAAAAAGTTTCATTGTTTTTTAGTGTCATGTAAAGTAGTTTTACCTGCGTAGATCCCAAGCTATTTTTTGTGACATTACAGACAATAACCTATGAGATCCTCTGTACCTATTTTCATTTTTATCCATTCTGGAATAAAAATGGTGCAAGCAAGATTTGAGTTTGTTTGTCTGAATTGAATAGTCATGAAGCTACTAGACTGATTGAATAAAATTTTTCACTATTTGAATTTTATATAATCCCTGATGACTATAGGGTAAATTATGTACCCATATCCCTGTGGAACTACACGGGTGAAACCGCCGGATCGTAATTATCATTATCAACCCATATTTGGCTCACTGTTGAGCTCGAGTCTCCAGGGGTCACGCTGGCCCAATCCGGATTGGCAAACTTCACACACGCAGAGCATTAAGAAAATTCTCTGGCATGCAGATGTTTTTCCTTTACCGTTTGAGACACGTGATATTTAATTCCTTAAAATGCACACAACTGAAAAGTTGGAGGTGCATGCCCCGGACCGGATTCGAACCCACACCCTGTGGAAACGGAGGCAGAGGGTACTCTGGGCTATCACAGCATGTAATTTTTCATATTACAAATAAAATATTCAATATTTACATGCACATAGTTTATTCATGCATAAAGTACAAAGTATAGTTTATGAAATGGTAAATTAACGAAAGCCTTAGGTTAGTATTGCAGCTTTAAAGAAAATGTCTTAAGCAAGTCTAAAGCAACTTCCCTGAAAACTTCCGTGTTCCAGCTTTCTGAAAACACAAACAATCTTTCATTTAATGAGCGACATAGCTTGCGCTAACCTCGTTACGAAAACAAAAGAAAATATTATCAAAAACCTATATACCAAACTTTTTTTAAAATAAAGCAAAAAGTTTGTAACAATACCGACTAGGAAATTAAGCAAAATGGCAGACAATGGCAGTCGAGTAACCAAGTTTTTGTAGAGTATTAATTTTCACCCAATTTTCTCTTAGCCCGCTCACAAAGGGGCTGTAAATAGAAAATAATTTTCCCCGAAGTGGCTTTTTCATTCCCTTTATCTTGGCACTTCAGATCCGACGGTGATACTAAAACGCTTTTAATTAAAAACCTAGGCCGGTGTTACTGCAAAGATCAGCTGATGGGAGTTTTTTGTTCCAAATTTTAACTCATTATCGTTGGCCTATTTTAATGGCCTACTTATAAAGCCTACAGAATCAGGCCTACTTATAAGAGAGAGAAATGTTATGTAGCTTAGATCCGCAAAACTGCACCAATGCGTGTTGGCTGGCTTAGTGTTATAATAAATATTACTACTTAGTTCTTGCGAGTACGAGGGGCGTTAACATAAAAAAGTATTTGCAAATTTGTTATGACAACGATAGTATGACTAAGAGAGTTATTAGTGTCTTGTATTCAGGGGAGTTATTCTGCATCATATTACATCGACGAGTACAAAATATGTACTCGTCGATGTAATATTCGCCTATAAAGAGTTTTATTAGAATTTAAACTTTATTTGTATGGGATGCCAACATTAAAATGTCAATGTCAGCGAGGTTGCCGTGGAAATGAGCGATGTCACATCGTTGTAACTTTGCAGTATGCAGGTCTGTTCTATATTGATCAACGTTCTTAACTGTCCGGGTCGACGGGCGCGGGGTGTGCCATAAATATATCCTGTAGTATAAACTAATCATAAAAATAATAATTGGAGTGCCCTTTCCGGCGTTTGTGTTACTTGACACTTATAATTTGAACACCTTCAAAAGAATGTTATTTAAACGGGTACATACCACGATAAAACGACGAGATTTTTATTGCCGATATTTCGACCCAGTTGCATGGATCGTGGTCACGACGGGTCGAAATATCGACAATAAAAATCTCGTCGTTTTATCGTGGTATGTACCCGTTTAAATAACATTCATAATGAACAACCACGAAATTAGTTTAAAATCATTACCTTCAAAAGAAGAGTAAATAAGCATCTTCTAGGTAAGCGCGCTGCAACTTAGACCGCATTAATGCTTACAATCAGGCTTAAGTAATCAAGCGCTAGCCTTCATAGCATAAAAAATATAACACCCTTGCAAAGCCGGGGCGAGTCACTAGTAAATATGAATTTTTAAACGGTATTCACCGAATAAGTTCCCTCAAAAATATAATAGGTACTACTATTTGTTCAGGACTCTAGCGGTATGGAACCAGTCGAACAGCCATCCTCTCTTCACGGAGTCCGACTCAAGGTACCACCAGCTCGCGCTCACCAAGATGAGGAGGCTCCTCTACTTCATCTGCGGAACGACCATCTTTGCTGTGACGTGTAAGTATTGCTGTTGCCGAGGACATCAAGGTTGCAAGGAGCTGATGGATGCTGGCAGCCGACCGTGATATTTCGAAGTCTATACAAGAGACCTATGTCCAGCAGTGGACGTCCATTGGCTGATAATGATGATGTTGGTATATATTAAGTATAAAGTTTAAAGTAAATAAATTACATCTTGCTAAATTTTTCGTAAACTGTCATATATATGATTTATTTTTCGGATTAAAATGGACGAATTGAAATTTAAATGAAATTGAATTTAAATTAAATACCTCGTTTAAGAAATTAAATATCACGTGTCTCCAACGGTGAAGGGAAAACGTCGTAAGGAAACCGGCATACTTGAGAATTTTCCTAGTTCTCTACGTGTGTGAAGCATACAATAATTGGGCCAGCGTGGTGGACTATTAAAATAACCATTGATATTCTGAGAGGAGACTCGTGCTCAACAATGAGGCGAATATAAGTTGTTGATGGTAATGACCATGTTTTCAAGACAACGTTAAAGTTCTGACACTTTTACACTTCAGTAAATAATGACATAAATACTCCTACGAAAATATTAGGTTATATTTATTTATTATCTAAGCCAAACGATAACTTCATGATCCTATTTAATACACATAACTTTATTTACCTATTTACACAGAAATTTACAAACAGACAAAGTTACAGTTTATATTGAAAAGAAATATACTTATAAATCTAAATTTTATATAGAAACTAAGCAGTTAAATTAAATATTCAGGCGCCTACAAATAATGTGGAAGCAATTCGTCGGATAGTATCAATAAATGTTAAATTGACGTCAGACTTCGATCTATCTAGATCCTAGACTATTTTTTGAAATGCTCGAGCTTATTCACACGTACAAAGTAATATTCTGAAATGTCTCGGAGTGTGTTATTTTATTTTCATTCGTGAAAGTTGTCTGTGTCTATTGCTTTTCAGAAAATGAGACACGTTCCCCCTAGACACTCTGAAAGAAACTTGTATCGTTATGAGTTTTATCTCTAACTTAACTGAGATACAGTTGACTAGGAAATACGAGTTTAGACTTATTCATGCTAATTAATAAGATATTCTGATGTGATATGTCATATAGACTGAGAGTTTGCTGTGTGTAGATGGTGAGAGGTATAAGAAATGCTTCTTTATGATCCTGAAAATGACATAACGAACAACAATGCTTCCCAAACAACACAAACACAAGCTACACAGCGTCTTCGCCGGCGAAGACGAGGTCCCCGATATCTGACGTCACCCAGACGTGGTGTTTTTACCCTGACGATCTCAGGGGCGCCCGGACTGATACCCTTCCCAAACGGCTCTTTTAGCCGAGGTCCGAGTCTCAAAGGAGACGCCCTTAGAGAGTCGTCCCGCTCATCTACTCTGCTTCTGCCGTCAGTCCCCATCAGGCGATGCTTCTGCGCTCGCCCAAACTTCCTCCGCTGACGCCGCTGAGCTCCCATTAAGGAGGGCAGAAATGCGCATGTCTATTGTTCATCTGATTTTTGAGGGTTTTGAGGATTGCATTTTTTTTGAGGGTGCATTATTCGAGGACAATCGCAAACGCTTCTAAACTTGAAAACATGTATCTGAATGACATTTGTTCATCAATATCTCTACGGTTAAGGGGTCAGACATACTCCTTGAGGCCATGGATACTTGCCTAGTGAACTGTTACTGACTGTCGCGCCTACTACTAATTGGATGTGAATTACTCAGTATTGGTCATACAAAAATAGATATAGCACAAAAAGTCAGTCTCGTCAGTCACTTCGAGGCGAGTCACTGCTATAAGAACAAACTATAAGAGTCTCTTTCAGAGGGTTAAGCTTACATTAAAATTAATCAACTCTAGGCTTGTTACTTCTAGGTTGGGTAACGATCACGTTCTTCGGAGACTCAGTGCGTATGCTGGTGGACAAGGAGACTAATGAGACGCTGACGGAACCCGTCCCGAGACTACCACTCAAGGCTTGGTATCCTTTCGATGCTATGAGCGGCACCATGTACGTCGCTGCGTTTGCATTTCAGGTAAAGGATGAATATTGGATATTTTGACGGCTTCCGTGGCGCAGTGGTATGCGCGGTGGATTTACAAAACGGAGGTCCTGGGCCGATTTTCTTACCTGGTCCAGGTCTGGTTGGTGAGAGGCTTCGGCCGAGGCTAGTTACCACCTTACCGGCGTAGGCGAACCGTCAAGAGATTTAGCGTTTCGGTACGAAGTCGTTTAGAATTCGAAAGGGGTGTGGATTTTCATCCTCCTCCTAACAAGTTAGCCCGCATCCATCTTAGAATTACATCATCACATACCATTAGGTTGTAGTCAACGGCTAACTTGTAAAGAATTAAAAATCCCCTTTTCTAGGACAAGCCTTAACCACAGAATGTATACATATTAGTTTAATTTCATCATCATATCATCCAATGGACGTCCAGAGCAGGACATAGACTTGGACATCACATCCAAACATCACGATCCTGAGCCGCCTGCATCCAACGAATCCCTGCGACAAGCTTAATGTCGTCAATCTACCTGGTGGGCGGTCGACTATAACACTGCGCTTTCTAGTGCGGGGTCGCCATTCCAGCACCTTGGGACCCCGATGTCCATCGGCTATTCAAACTATGTGCTCCGTCCATTGACACTACAGTTTCGCGGCTCATTTAATTTAATTAGTCCAGTCTAGTTCCAGTCATTACGTCAACATTTTACTAAGAATCGCCCGCCAACCCGCATTTTAGAGGAATAGTGGCTCCATATCCCATCCACTGTACAAAAAGTCTAGCCCTGCAGGCCGTTAAAATACGCTGTTAATAATGATGATGAATCTTTAACTAGTGATCTAGCAACTAATCTCTCAATTTATTTAATTTTCAGATCTACTGGCTGCTCTTTGCCATGTCCATCGCGAACCTCCTGGACGTGATGTTCTGCTCCTGGCTGATCTACGCGTGCGAACAGCTCCAACATTTGAAAGCCATCATGAAGCCTTTGATGGAACTTAGCGCGTCTTTGGACACCTACAGACCGAATACTGCTGAACTGTTTAAAGTTTCCTCTACGGGTAATATATTGCTGAATAGAACCAGTCACGATAATAATTATATAAAATAAAAAAAATCAAAATTCATTTATTTCAATTAGGGTTATTATAGAAGCTCTTTTGAAAAGTCAGGATTATGTCATAATTTAATTTAATCTAATGGTGGTAATAATAGTCGAAAACTTAAAATTAAAGTTATGAGGGTTCCAAACGCGCCTTGGTTCGAATAGAGTCCGCAACAAACTCAGCCAAGGTTTATTTTTTTTTGTTTACCACCATTTTACAAACTTATTTTGAAACTAAGCACACAGTCGTATATAATGAATAAGTGCAATAGAGGGGTTAGGCCAATAGTCCACCACGCTATCCCAATGCGGATTGGCAAACTTAACACACCTGGAGAATTAAGAAAATTTTTAGGAATGCAGGTTACCTCGCGATGTTTTCCTTCACCGTTTGAAACAGTTGATATTTAATTTCTTAAAATGCATATAACTGAAAAGTTAAAGGTGCATGCCCTGGACCGGATTCGAACCTACTCCCCCTGAATCGAAGGCAGAGGTCACATCCACTGGGCTATCACTCTTCTAAAAGTTAACAATAATTCAGAAGTAATATTTTGATCACAGATCTTAGTTACTCTGAGCCTACTTATGAAGCCTAATTTGAATGAAATCTTGATTAAAATCAGTTAATCTCTAAAATACTTAGTTCTGTTACTTCAAATGCAGAGGTATCAGAGAAGGTGCCGGAACCAGTAGACATGGATATCAGAGGGATATATTCAAGTCAGCATGACTTTGGAATGACGCTGCGCGGTGGCGGGGGCAGACTGCAGACTTTTGGCCAGAACCCCAACAACCCGAACGGTTTGACCCAAAAACAGGAAATACTCGCACGTTCAGCTATCAAGTATTGGGTTGAAAGGCACAAACATATTGTGAGGTTAGTTAATGCTAATATTAAGTGATCTCTAGTTTATATACAGGGTGCTCGGGAGTATTTACTATAACTCTAGGGTTATATGCATTCTTTAACAAAAATTGTTCAAGGAACATTTGTTCTAAATTGAATATTTTCGGAGAAAACAATATTTCTTTTGTAAATAGAACTTGAATGTGTCCCTTATTCGCATCCTTATGATAATAACGAAACTAGACGTACGTATAATTACGTAGATAAAGGCGTGTGTTAGACGCCTATAACTATATATATATATCTATATATATATATATAGTTACATATATATATATATATATAGTTACATATATATGCAGTTTGGCTCCTATTAGTGGACTCGTCCACATCTTGAACTAAAGGGAAATACTTCCGAGCACTCTGTTTAAATTGTAAAAATAATATTATCATGTTTATTATATGGAGATTGGACTCAAAAAAAATTGGACAGCTCAAAAATACAACCCTACGAAAATTAACAAGCATTGAATTGGTTCTAAACTGTCATAATTATATTAATTAATTTTCCCTTTTTAATTCTTAATAATTTCCAGATTAGTATCTTCTATAGGAGATACATATGGAACGGCTCTATTATTCCACATGCTGGTGTCTACTATTACTTTGACATTGTTAGCTTATCAAGCAACTAAGGTAATATTTGTTAGTCTTAAAATATTACTTTATTTATTATTTGTCGCTTATTTTGTAGCATATGAAATTATTGTACTCATATAAAATCTTCACATGACTTCACATGAGTAAAGAAAAAATCTTGCTAGTGATATATCTTGATTATTTCCAGATCAACGGATTGAACGTTTACGCATTCAGTACAGTGGGCTATCTAGGCTATACTCTTGGACAAGTGTTTCACTTTTGCATCTTTGGCAACAAGCTTATCGAAGAGGTAGGTATAAAATTGATCTTAGATTTATTTATTAATCTATACTGAGTAATCACCTCAAAAATGTATATGTTTTGCATGTCAACAGAGTTCATCAGTGATGGAGGCAGCGTACTCCTGCCAGTGGTACGATGGCTCCGAAGAGGCGAAGACGTTCGTGCAGATTGTCTGCCAGCAGTGTCAGAAGGCTATGAGCATTTCCGGCGCCAAGTTCTTCACCGTCTCATTGGATTTGTTTGCATCTGTAAGTTTGACATGGCCCGTGAGTCTGTGACAGTCAGACATAGCATTTTATTAAATTGGGCCCACTTTTGGAAAAATTTCAGAACGATACAGAAATGAATAATGTACCTACTAAAAATTTTGTATTATTTAATAGATTGCTTCATTAGAGTCTTAGAAGAAATATTATTGGCCAACAGGGAAAATAAGCTGATTTCATTATTTTCATACTAATCTTGTTTTACAAATCTGTGGAATCTGTGAACGTGTCATCGGATACGTTTGACAGTAAATCCATTCTATGAATTATCTGTATCACAATGAATTTCCAATTGACAAATTATGTCAAATTAATGTCATATCCCTAGAATAATTGTCAGTTTGTCACATAGGTATATAATGCAATGATTTTGATGTCAAATGGATTCGATGAAGTAGCGCAAATGTACCTTTAACAAGTAATTTAGCTGATTTATCCAATGTAGATTTTTCTGAAATTTGGCCTCATGAGATCTGCTTATATGTTCAAACTTATGGCCCATTTTTAGCTCTGTATCATTTGAATTTTTGGGGGCCGAGTTTGTATGAAGACTGGGTTTCTCCTTTGTCATCTTATGTTGCTACCATAGTTAACTGCAGGTTCATTTGTGCACTTATGCGATGGATCAGCCAAATACCAGCTCGCTGCTCTAGATCCAGTGGATCACCGAGCTAGAAGGCTCATCGGCATCTTTCTACTTTCTAAAAGCTATATGTTAACTAACGTTAGATATTTATTGCGTTATAAGCTCGTAAGATATAAGTATTACGTATTTACTGACGACATCAAGCGAATCGCAGGGATTCGCTTGCACGCGGCTCAGGATCGTGATGTTTGGAAGTTCCCACAAGAGGCCTATGTCCTGCAGTGAACGTCCATCGGCTGATATGATGATAATGAAAATATTACACGTTGTATAAGTATATTCCTGAAAATGTATAAAGTTGTAAGTTGTTACATTTCATTAGGAAAACAGATAATAAAAGACATAAACACATTAAGAGGAAACCTCAATTATTATTGTTCTCGCGACACCATTCGCTTCTTGGTTGGCTTTGTTGAGCAAACACGAGCTCCTAACAAACTTGCTGTACATAAAGTCTTTTCAATTTTGTACCTAATGTTGAGGTCACAGTGGTTGCGTTTTAGCGTGTAAATGTTGGACTAACTCATGCTGTTTTTTTGGCCCTGTGGTTAACATATGTAACTTCAGATCAGGAGAACCTAGATTTGAATCCTTGAATGAATTTTGAAATACTAACTTTTCATTCTTTCAGTAAATTTCTCTGATTTGGCAACTTGTTGCTGTGATATCACTTTAATCCATTTGTCCCTGTCATGATCATTAATACCATCATTAATAACGATCGTTAAAGTGTCAAACATTACACCTTAAGCCCGCCTCACATTGGAGCAGCGTGTTGGGTGTAAACTCCATACCCTTATATTTGTTTGCAGTTAGTTGGAAAATACGTATTTCTTTAAGCCACATCTATGATTGGTGCACTAATCATGAAATAAATACCTACAACAAAAATGTGATTCGAAATGTTTAAAACTGCAAAGCTAAATTAAACTCGCAGGTCCTAAGTTTATATAAGCCAGTAGACAATTTTGATAAAGTCCGGCCGCTCAGAGATTGCTTTTCTGACAGATCGTGAATGGGACAAACTCAATTCAATTAAACTTGCCTCGTTTTTTGTCTCATCACTACAAAGACAAACAGTTGGCAAAACCGTGAAACAGCGATGTTCAGAACCCTGTACGCCAGTACAAAGTTACATCGCCCATTCGACCTGACAACGCATGTTCTGAGCGGCCAGACATTAGGACTTAGCACAGTGGTACTATGATGCCTGACCAGTATTCTTTTAAAAAGTAAAAAACAAATCCGCTTAAGCGTGTCAATGTATTAATACCCTTGTACAGTGGTTTGGGAGAACAGAAAGATTTATTGTTTTAAGTAACAAACAGGCGGGTGATTTCCCTCGCCTCCTTCCACTGAGTACTGTATCGCTGATTGATTGTTTTGTGGTCAGTACAATATTTGCTCCCATTTCATTGTGGCTTTGACTTCATGATTGTGGGGTTCGTTGTTTTATTTTTTTTTATTTGATTTATTTTATTTATCCATTGAATCTTCCTGTTTTTCTTGCTGCGATGTTTTAAGAGCTTCAAAAGATCCTCGGTTATGGGATGTGACTTAAATTGAGAGGCTTACGTCAAATCCCATAACCATTGGGAACCTCATAATCTTAGGCTCCTGTCCTTTGGGATTCTGTTGTACACTCTTAACACAGTTTTTACAACTTATTGGAGAGAAAATATTGGTGAAGTTAATTTGTTTACATAAATAGTTTTCCCTTTAACGTATATTAATGCGTATATTTAGGTTTCAGCCGAAAGGCTTGACCCACTGTGAGATAGCCCTTCAGAACATCAGCGCCATCTAGTAGTTCTTACCGACATTGACAAATACGTAAGCTTATATTATCACTCGCAATATTGTAATCTGTCGATATATTGTGAACTGAACATACTGATTACAATTTAACATGTTATTTTTCGGTATATCTATCAAAGTGAAACCGTTAAATTGCAATCTTTAAATGTCAACTGTCCAAACTTGCTTCTGATTGGTCGGCCTTACAGCAGACCTTTCTGCGTCCATAGAGTTAGGAATGAAACACATATGTGTTATCGCCGCGTTGGCCGCTTTTAAATTTACATATTTTTAATAAATAGTCGTTAATAAAGAGCCGTCCACATTTCTTGTTGTGTAATTCTTTATGGGTTACTTGGGATAGGCGGGGAGAGTGACATGAGTGGAAAAGGGTAGTGTTAGGTATCTGTCAAAGGCGCCTTTAACCCTACACACATCGTTCACAAGTACGTGACTTCATTCAAAGTCATTCTCTGCCATTCTATTGTCTTATTTTGGTCACAGTTTGATTTGTTAATTAAGTTGTCCTGACAAATGTTGTGAATCATAACCTTCGTTCGACATAGTTTTCTTATTTTTGTAATAATTTGTGAGTCTGCTAAAATATGTCTGTCAAATAAAATACTTCAAGAATTGTGACATCACGTATTTATGTATTATTTATTATTTATTCTTATGTACTAACCTAACCCAACCTAACTTTAGATTTGTCAAAATTATACTTATAATTAACAATAACAACATTTTACTAATGAAAGAACAGTGTTTAAAATTAAGTGAAACTACTGGACTACACCCTGTGTAATAAATCTATGATATTTCTGTTTTAGGTCCTAGGAGCCGTGGTCACATACTTCATGGTATTGGTGCAGCTGAAGTAACTGAAGAAGTACTTACATTATGTAAAATACACAAAATATTATTTATAAAGTTTTATAGTTACTTAGATTATTTACAATCAGAAATTGAAAATCCGTCGCCCATTTTTAATGAACTAACTACCTACCTAAAAAAAGTTAAATATAAAAAAAAATTTGTAATTTTTTTTTCAGATAAATACGTAGTATATAATTAAATCTGAATCACCAAAAAGAATTATTGAATTTACGTTATTAATTTTTTATTCTAAATTTTGTAACACACCTAAAGAATGGGATACGCATTTTAATTTTGAATATTATTTGTACTACCTTTATCACATGGTGTGCGAAAATAAACTTATATGGAATTTGATGTCTTATTTATTGTTCTCAGACAAAAAGTCGGCGTCGAATTTTTAAAGTGAAAATTTTTTTAGCTACGTTGTGCACTTTTTGGACGGGGAAAGTTTTATGGGTTCGCGTCACCGACATCCTCATGACTGTGTCTAAAAGGCGCACTGTGCTGTGCGTCTTTTTGGATGGGTGAAATCTCGTACTTTCGCGTCACCGTCACCGTGTATTATATCGGTGACTCGAAAGTCACCGATATAATACTCGCTTATTTCGTCGTCGCTCTATATCTGTGTGCCTAGTGGGAGTTTTCAATATGTTCATACTGTTACTATCACGTTGACGTAAACGCAAATTTATGTGGAATTGAAACAGTTGTGCAGTAGTGCCACTAGATGGCGCTGTTTCAATTCCTTATAAATTCGCGTTTACGTTACGTGACAGTAACAGTATCAAACTGCCACTAGGCCCTCTGTAGCTATACTGCTGACGTATAAGTGGACCGTTAAAATAATCTTCTTAACATAAAAATGGAACCGACTGCAATGATTTTAATACATCAGTTGTTTAGTTATTTTAATTTTAACATAAAATGACTAAGCCGAATTTCATGAAAATGAAATGGGACCAATCTGAAAGTGTTACTCTTTTAAGCAAAAAAAAAATTCCAAATTGGTTATTATATGACAAAGTTATGAGGTAACAGATATTTAAAAAAACATACGCGCCGAATTTAGAACCACCTCCTATTTGAAGTCGTTTAATCGAAGCTAATATCTGCTTATTCTTCTAGTTTCTCGTGAAGTAGTCGTATTTTGTTGGGAACGTAATATTATGGTTTTTTTTTTATTTACAAGTCAGCCCTTGACTACAATCTCACCTGATTGTAAGTGATGATGCAATCTAAGATGGAAGCGGGCTAACTTGTTAGGAGGAGGATGAAAATCCACACCCCTTTTGGTTTCTACTGGACATCGTACCGGAACGCTAAATCACTTGGCGGTACGTCTTTGTCGGTAGGGTGGTACAAACGGCCAAAGCCTTCCACCAGCCAAAATGATGAATGATGAATGGTTAATGAATATAGCTACGTATTTAATTTACTGCCTGCGGTGATCTAGTGCACCTACGTTGTATAAATAAATTGAAAATGATTGTCGGTATAAATTCATTACGCGCCGCCAAAGGAAGCCGCTGGTCAATCCCGCCGGGGATCGGGAAACAATTCGATGCGGTTTACGTTATTCGCTTTATACAGCTTTTATCATAGTTACAATTTAATTTACTGGCTATTTAGTCCTGCGGTTTAAGGATGCCAACATATAAACTCCAATAGACAGTTAATTTTACCTTTACTTTCTGGTGTTTTCATGCAAATGGGTGTTTACCAATGTTTACTATTTATGAAAATAACATTGGATTCAAGAAAAGTTTCAATTGCAAATATATTTCTCACTAGCGGACGCCCGCGACTTCGTCCGCGTGAAACCCTACTACTACCCCTACCCTACCCTACCCTACCCTACCCCTACCCTACCCCTACCCTACCCCTACCTTAACCCTACCCTACCACGCGACGGCGACGGAAGCTTCAAAAATTGTGTAACTTCTCCCGTTTTCCCAACATTTCTCTTCACTGCTCTGCTCCTATTAATTGTAGCGTGATAAAAAGTATAGTATAACCTTCCCAGGAGTATGAACCATAATAGTACCAAGTTTTGTTAAAATTCGTAGAGTAGTTTTTGTGTCTATAACGAACATACTACGCGGCGGAAGCTTAAAAAATAGAGTAACATCTCCCGTTTTCCCAACATTTCCCTTCACTGATCTGCTTCTATTAATCGTAGCGTGATGAAAAGTTTATTATAACCTGCCTAGGAGTAGGAAGAATAATTGTACCAAGTTTCATTAAAATCCGTCGAGTAGTTTTTGTTTCTATAAAGAACATATAGAAAGAACATGGGTGTTTTCCAGTGTCTGTGTGTATTTATACATAATTTAAGTATTTATATGTAGTATATAAATGTATATTAATATATCAACTATCTTAGTACCTATAACACAAGCTACTCTGTATGCTTACTTTGGGGCTAGATAGTGATGTGTATTGTGTATGTATATTTATATTTATTTATTTTATTTATTTAACAGACAGACAGACAGACAAAAATTTTACTGATTGCATTTTTGGCATCGGTATCCACCACCACTAATCACCCCCTGATAGTTATTTTGATAATATATTTCATGTACAGATTTATTATAAGTATAGAATAGATTAACAATTATAAAAATGAATTGTTAATTCCGAATGTTAATTTTGAATAATTTAAAATAGTCTGTTATTATTTATATATAAGTATGTGATACTCTCGTGAGTAGATATTTTTAAAATATAATTGAGTTTCAGTTTATATATCAACTTTTGCTCTAGGTTAAGTTTTGTAGTCTCAATAATGCTCTCTTATTATTAAACTTAAAAATTACCTCATTGGGCTTATAATCTAAACTTGAGTATAATAATATACAATCATTATAATATCGTCGTCGTCGTTATCAACCCAAATTCGGCTCACTGCTGAGCTCGAGTCTCTTCTCAGAATGAGAGGGGTTAGGCCAATAGTCCACCACGCTGGCCCAATGCGGATTGGCAGACTTCACACACGCAGAGAATTAAGAAAATTCTCTGGTATGCAGGTTTCTTCACGATGTTTTCCTTCACCGTTTGAGACACGTGATATTTTATTCCTTAAAATGCACACAACTGAAAAGTTGGAGATGCATGCCCCGAACCGGATTCGAACCCACACCCTTCAGAATCAAAGGCACAGGTCGTATCCACTAGGCTCGATTTTTCGCCATTATAATATAGGACATGGGATTATTGTATACTTACCCATTAACAATGCTTTTAATTAGTCTTTATCACGTGCATTAGTAGCAAATCGAAATAATTCAGGAATTTCAATGATAATGTTATGTTATACTTATGCATAATACTTAATTATTATTAATTTACCTAATGATTAGGATCTATATTGATTAAAATCAAAACAATTATCTTTAATAGGTAATTTAATGACAAACAATATTTGTAACCAAATAAATGACATAACATTAAAAATATTTGAAATTGTCTTTACCTACCTATTCGATGTGCAAGACGTAATGTAATACTGAAATGGGATACATTTTAGCTTATTATTGGTTAAAGCTATTGTACGACGCCGACAGGTATCTATAGGCCCATCAAAATGTAGCTAATATGAACTGATGCTACCTAAAAAGCATACCATTTTAAACAAAATAAGAATTATCGAAATCGGTGTAGGCGTCTTCGAGTAACATACTTACACAAATTAATAAACGCACTAGTCATCTCTACTATTTTCAAAAGTCCCTATCGATTTCTCCATGATGCCTTCGTCAAATCCTGACATGAAAAAAATGGGACTACCCTGGAGTATATGGTATGTGATGTTTCAGGACTCGAACCTGGGAAATCGTGTTCCGAAGCCACATAAACTAACTTCGGACCTGATGCAGTTAATATAATAATAACGTGGGTTTACGAGCTCGGCTCAGTTATCATGATTAATTAGACAACGGTTATTAACCGTAACACTGAAGTTGATCGATCGGCGGATTTTCACCAAGGAGGCGAGCTTACACATTGTATTGGCGGAGATTTGTGAAATTTATTAATGTCATACCTGCTGTTATCTTTTAATCCGCCCGCGTGTGTAGGTAAACGGTTTTATTAAACTAGCGGACGCCAGCGACTTCGACCGCATGGAATTCAGTTTTTTACAAATCTCACGGGAACCATGAATGTTTCTGGGACAATGTGTTAATCCAGGGTATCTTCATTTCAAATTTCAGCCAAATCGGCTCAGTAGTTGCGGCGTTAAAGAGTAACAAACATCCAAATAAACATCCATACAAACTTTTGCGTTTATAATATTAGTATGATAGTAAGTAGGACTGTCGCAATATTTTTTTATCTACGCACAATGTAGTTAAATGCAATAGTATTTTTTTTTAATATACAATACCTTAAAACTAAGGATAAAATGCAGTGCTAGAGACGAAATAATGAATAGTAAAGGAATAGTCGCAGTGATCTCTTCCAGGCTAACATGAAGGAGTATAGAAACCAGTCGTAATAACATAAAAACTAACAACCTAAATGACATAAGTACTTAGTCCCGTGAAAATAATTTCGATGATAAACAAAAAATAAATCCTGGCTGAGTTTGTTGTGGGCTCTTCTCAGACACAGGTGCGTTTGGACCTCTCGTTACTTTATTTTCGAGTTTTCGATCAATTATTATTACCATTATCTAATAATATTATTACCTGACGTTTCAAAAGTGCTTGTAAACTAAGCCTATTGAAATAAGTAAACTTTAACTTTGACTTAGATTTTGACTTTGACCGAATTTGGCCAATCTTATGTTGTGGTGTGTGCTAAAATTCGGGTGCACTTTGTATATTTATTTAATTTCGTAGTGTAAAATGGAAGTAAAACATACACAGATAAGTAATTAGACAACTTATTGGCATGCTGTTGTAAATTACATTAAATTACAGATTATATAGAATTACCTTTTACATTGCATAAGAATCTTATTATTAAAATTCTTTGCTTCATTGTGCTTGAATAACGGATAGCATCATGTCACCAAATATCAAATCGCCTTTTTTAGAGTCTTTATACAGTTCACACAAAGCCATAGGTATTTTGTTGAGGGAATGGATGAATGGATTCTTTCTGTCTATTTACTTCTTTGTCAGCGAATAAAATAATTTCCAATAGAGAATTAAAGTATGAAACTCCGTGTGAAAGAATCAAGACCGGCAGCAGAAAAAGCTAAAACCGGTAAGTGGCACCTCTCTGACTGAGAGTTACATATTTGTTGACCCATGGAATCGCAGTGCCAAAAAAATTCTCCAAATCATTTAACCGCGGCTAGTTGCCTCGACTGGTTACAAAAGGGCTGGCTCATTTTTTGCGCAAAGGATCAGCCTGGCTGTCCAGCACTGAAATGCAGACATTCCACGTGGGCATAATTTGTATAGTTATTAGGATAAGTTAGCTTATGTTCCTTATTGTATTCTAGCTCCGTCTATATTGAGAATTATCGTAGATTATTAGCTAGTGCTTTGAATTCCTTAAATGAAAATTTTGAACCTTAGACCTCAAATCTATGTTCCAACAAACTAGCCTCTAGAACACAGTGTAAGTTAAAACAATAGCGCAATAAATAAGCATGAAATATCGATGTTGCCCCAATTTGGTAACGACGGTCGTCCTCAACCGAAAATTGGCTCCAATTTAAGCCGCGTCATAAATTTGAAACCCCATCAATCAGCAAAATAAAGGGGATGCTCATTAGCAAGAGCCAATAATAAAGGATTTCCTTTTTCCCTCAAAAGGGGTTGAACAAAAGTTGTTTCTTTTATATTTTCTATACTTGCCATAATACCTTTTTGAGAGACTCTTGAGAGACGTGATAGCCCAGTGGATATGACAACTGCCTCCGATTCCGGAGGGTGTAGGACTGTAGGTTTGAATCCGGTCCGGGGCATGCACCTCCAACTTTTCAGTTATGTGCATTTTAAGAAACTAAATATCGCGTATATCAAACGGTGAAGGAAAAACATCGTGAGGAAAACTGCATACCTGAAAATTTTCTTAATTCTCTGCTTGTCTTAAATCTGCCAAACTGCATTGGGCCAGCGTCCACTACCATAATGGGCGTCCCACAGGGTTCAATTCTGGGTCCTTTTCTATTTTTAGTGTACATAAACGATTTACCATACCATGTCAGCGGCATATGTGAGATTGTACTGTTTGCTGATGACACATCCTTAATTTTTAAGTCCGACAGAAATAAAGATAACTCTGACGACGTAAACCGTGCCATATCGCATGTGTCGCATTGGTTCACTGCAAATAATCTACTTTTGAATGCCAAGAAAACTAAATGTATTGAGTTTTCATTGCCAAATGTTAAAAAATTAGATAAGTCTATAATGATCGATGGTGAAACACTGGAAATGGAGAGTTCCACAGTTTTCCTGGGAGTGACCTTGGATTGTAAACTTCAGTGGGGTGCTCATATAGAAAAACTGTCTGGTAAACTTAGCTCAGCGGCATTTGCCGTGAGAAAAATAAGACAGTTTACTGATGTTGATACAGCTAGGCTTGTTTATTTTGCGTACTTTCACAGCGTAATGTCTTACGGTATTTTATTGTGGGGCATGGCTGCCGATATACAATCTATATTTGTTCTTCAAAAAAGAGCAATTCGAGCAATATATCAATTAAAATCACGCGAGTTCCTTCGTCAAAAGTTTAAAGAAATAGGTATACTAACAGTAGCCTGTCAATATATATATAACAGTATAGTGTATGTAAGACAAAATATTAATTTGTACAAACGAAAAGGAGATTTAAACCCACGTCTTACTAGACACGGGCATAAGTTAGTTATTTCTGCATATCGTCTCCAAAGAGTAAAAAAATCTTTTGTAGGTTTGGGTGTACTCTTCTATAATAAGATCCCCAAGACTGTGATGGACCTGCCAATGCATAGCTTTAAGCAATGTGTTAAAAAACATCTACTTAGTCGAGGGTACTACAACATTGATGAGTTCCTTAATGATAAAGATGCTTGGAGGTCGTTGGATCAGCTTCCACCTTCACACAGAAAGTAAAACTATAAAAAATGTAAACAGTAATTGTTATTAATTGTAAATTATAATACTGTATGACTTTTTCAAAAGAGCAACTGTTGAGTTTCTTGCCGGTATCTTCTCAGCAGAACCTGCCTTCCGAACCGGTGGTAGAATCTTTACAAATAGTCAACTGACGTGTCAAAAGTGCTTGTAAACTGAGCCTACTTGAAATAAATGATTTTTGATTTGATTTGATTTGATTGTGGTGGACTATTTTGCCTAACCCCTCTCATTCTGTGAGGATACTCGAGCTCAGCAGTATTGATAATGATGATGATGAAAATGATATTTTTTAAATATGACAAATATCCCTGTTTACCTCCAATTAAAAAATATCCCTGTTTATCTCCAAAAGCACGACAATAGAACATCGGGCGGGAATCGAATCCTTGACCTATCGGTGTTGAGTTCGATTTCTTTACTGGGGACCTTTTGAGTTCAAGATTAGTTCAAGTTACTCCTTCTCGAAAAATTTCATCCCCATTATATTAGCCGATGGACGTCCACTGTAGAATATAAACATCACGATCCTTAGCCGCTTGCATCCCGCGATCCCTTCAACTCGCTTTATGTCGTCAGTCTACCTGGTAAGGGGTCGACCAACACTGCGCTTTCTATTGCGGGGTCGCCATTCCAGCACCTAAGGAAAATATTTCGTATTTAATATTTATAAAATTGATATGGACACACAAAATTTTTATTGACGTAAGTATCAGATATTAATTATTTAATCCAATTAATACGCAAATCGTTACTTACGTAATAAGCAAAATACAGTTATAAATAAGATACATTTTATAAACTACATTTTATAAACCTACTTAAGTAGGATTTTGTCGCATCAATATTTGAATTTAAATTTCAGTTTTTTAAAAAGTTTTTCTAAAACTATGTACGTATTTAGACTAAAACCACAGTAAAACCAGTAGTTGGACTTCATACTAGAGGTCGAAACGCGAGCTATACCTACGCACCTCGAACGTGGGGTGATCGTGGGGTGAAGACAGTTGCGACTGTGCCGCAGTGACAAACGCACGGTGTATTGGATTTTTTAAGTATGACGACTAAGAAAAGAAGCCTCGCAACTGGTGGTCTATTATATTTATAAAGTTTGTTTAATATTTTGTATTCTAAAAGCATAATTTAAAAAAATGTATAAAAAATGCTTAAATAATAAAATTGTGTAGGTATTATATTTTTACTATGCTAAAACTTAGCAGCAGATCGCAAAAAGCTTTAGGTCTGCAAACAAAAACCAAATAAACGCGTTTTTAAAACAAGTTCATGGTCGACAAACCAAGTCTCTTTAACATAGAAGTCCCGGAAATCCTTAATTTCTACCAATGGATATCTATAATCGAGAAAAAGATAACGTCAATAATTTTAATATTATGCATGACTTTCTAATCAAACTTTAGCTAATAAAGTTATAATTCTGCAGATTTGCAGATCTGATGTAGTTTATTCAAATACGAATTTAAGAGTCCCTGTAATTGCGGCCTGAGCGTTGAACTTTTTAAATCTCATTATGTTTAATCGTCGAGAAAGTCTACGAGGTTGGTAATTCGTCAGCGAATCTTTATTATAGCCCGAAGGAAAATAGAGGGTTGTTGTTGTTGTCTACCTGTATGTCAGTCAGTCTGTGGCAAAGAATTAATACTATTAGATATGTTACTAACACGTCGATACTGAGGTGCAGGAAGGTGGCTAATTTTCTTAATTTCATTTATTCGCATAGCAACGAAAGTTATATAAACAAATAATAACTAAATATTGTCTATAATGTCGAGTTGTGTGTTCAGGAAGTTAAAAATAAATAAACTTAGATATATATATCTAAGTATATTTATACTGACATTATTTTTTTATTATATAAAAAATATATAATGTATATGTATAAAAATATATAATTCAGTAAACACAAAATTGTGCACTTATGTGCTCAGTAATATACTTAGATATATATATCTAAGTATATTTGTATATCTAAGTTATTCTGACATTATATATTTTTTATAATAAAAAATATATGATGTCACTTATGTGCTCAGTAGGAGTAGCAAAATTCGGATCACTTTTAGCTGTGATTTTGTAGGCACATAACATGTATAAAGTATAAATTGTCGTTGGTCCGTGACATCATAGCTTTTAAACTAATTGGCCGATTATTATACGGCTTTTGTTCATGAAATCTCACTTATTCTGATTTTAGCATTACTATAAAATTGACACTTTATATCGGCTATTTTTTACAATGATGTTTAAAAATTTTTAAAGAATAAAAAAGAAGAAAATAGTTTTGATAACCTCAAACATTAAACTTAGTTAAGTGTAACAACATCATAAAATTTTAATACAAACGTTAATTTTTTAAGCTACTTTTAAACACCAATGTGGGTTGGCGGCTTAAATGCATTCGTTTTGAATAAAAATATACCAACTTTAAGTTTCAGTAATATTTCTATTACTGACGGTTGACTACAGTAACAAAAACAACTTTAAATTTTTCAAAAACACCACCTTGACTAATATTGTACAGAATGGTAATTTGATAAATGATACCTTTCAGCGTAATCAATTTATCTCATTACGTTCGCTAATTCACGGCGAAGACGCTTTCGTTTTAATTAAAGGGCGCTGTAGATAAAATTAATTCAACGAAGTGTTGATATACTTAATTGCATATTGAACTAGATGCGAAACGCGACTCTTCTCTTCTCGATGTATTCTTTTTCAAGGTATTTTATCCTAGACGTTGTTAGTTGAAGGTACTTTTATGTATATTATGTAGGTGTGGCTAGAATTAATGAACTGAGAGTAAATCTGAGAGATTAGAATTAGGACAACCGGGATGATGGCAGTTTTTAAAATTGTATATAAAATAAAAGTATGCTAATAGTAAAGTAATTTTGTAGAAGTTTTTTCAGGTTATCTGCGACCAGTACTTTCGGAGCTACAGGGATTTAAAGTGTCATATTTTTGACGGTGCCACGGATCGCTAAAAACGCTCCATATTAGATAGGACGAAAAAACGACGTCATCGATTTGTGTGAAGATTTGTATGGGTTTTCAAACCAAATTACAGATAATCTTTATTATTGTGTGTTTATGGTTATACTTTAGAAGAAATATCACATTGAATGTAAAAATGCATGATTTTACATAAAATTATGTCGTATGTTGTTATGATTATAAGATCCTAGAATGGCAGAGTGGAGTCACGAACTTGTGATCGTTGTATGTAGGGCTAAGGAATCCCTAGACAGTTAACTAATACTCCTCTTTTCCACTCAAGTCACTCTCCCCGCCTATCCCAGTTAACCCATAAAGAATTACACAACAATAAATGTGGACGGCTTTAACGCCACGAGCGTCGAGCATACTGAAGCCAGCTATACGACGAGTGCCTTATATCGCAAGTCGTTCCCACCAAGCGATCGCTACCCCTCTCTAACTCCCTACTCTTGATGGAAACATTTTGCACCACCCAGCGTCGGCACGAGCCAACACGAGATCGAGCGACGTCATATCCGTCTCAGACTACTATTTCCTGCACTATATTATGGTTGTTCCTACTACGTATCTTAATCTTAATTTAGATAGAAGTAAATGAAACGTGGTAATTTTTTTTTTAGTTATATATTAAAATTTTAAATAAAAATTTATCTTTAGAACACTAATCAAGTTGATGTCAATGGGTTTGTCTTGTCTTCATACAGCAAACAGACAGATAACGATGCTTTTATTAATAGTTTTTAATTAAATAAAACTTAAATAAAATTGCGAACATTTGTATCCTAGAAGAATGGTTTTGTGTGGGTCGCTCTGCTCCCACGAAACCACGTTACCACCGTTACCACGTAACCACGTAACCAGTTACGTTAGTTATTTTTACGATACCAGTTAAGGGTTAAATACGCTCTGTATTCCGACCTTTTTACCATTAGCTTACTCTTTAATTAGACTTGTTCCCTTTATAAAAACATCCAGTTTTTATAGAGATAAAAGAGCCGGTTGTTATTATTACTTTACTTAATTAAGTTAATAAAAGAAAGTACAATTATAGGAATATTTTTGTATTATTTTATAAACGTAATTTAATGTATAAAATAGGTATAAAAAGTAGATACCCACCAATAATCTCTAAGCCTAAATAAACTCAGGCAAGTACATAATGTCTAATACTTGTATATACGTTTTCTATGTTAATACTTAAAAGTTAAGTTGTTAGTAAAAATAATTTTAATTTGCTTCCTACTAAAAATTAAATGTTTGTTTGTTAAAAAAGAAAAAAGTGCATTTTGAGTCATTTTATTAGGCCTTGAGGGATTTCTTAAGAAACATGTGATGTGTGGTTTTATATTCGTTACATTAATTGGGATCCTGATTGTGCAAGTCATTGAACTCGACATTATGCGTTTACTCACGTCTCTGTAGAAATTTTAGAATTATATTTTATATCAAAGAACTAGCGGACGCCCGCGACTTCGTCCGCGTGAAACTCGATGTATACTTTCAACTACCTCTACCCTACCCCTACCTTACCCCTACCCTAACCCTACCCTACCCCTACTCTACCCTACCCCTACCCCTACCCTACCCTACCCCTACCCTACCCCTACCCTACCCCTACCCCTACCCTACCCCTACCCTACCCTAATCCTACCCTACCCCTACCCGTTGAAATTTTTCTTAAATTTTCTTTGCTATAAACATCACGGAGCCCGAGACCTTTCCAACGAATGCAAAACCATGGAAATCGGTTCGTGCGTTCTGGAGTTATAACGTCAGGAAGGAAAACCCGACTTATTTTTATATAGTAAAAAAAAAAGATGTATTACGCATAGTAAATGTCGTCTAGATATTTTACAATAATTTATCTTGAAATATCGTAAATATTTACATCAATATCGGCTAATGGACGTCACATTACTTCTTTTAAAGACTTCCAAATAATATCATTTAAGCACTTGCGTCCAATGATTCCTTACAAACCTTTATTTGCCTCGGTCCACCAAGACAAGGAGTGATTAATGTCATTATTGAATTAATAAACAGTAAATCATATTTTTTTGCAATAAATTAAGATCAAAAGAATTCATATTTTTGAATTATTCAATTACCTAACTAGTAATTACCACAAATACTATGATAGTACTTTTTAATAATTTCAGAAACCCAAGCGTAAAAAATTCTGAAGAGCAAAATATGAAAGCAAACTTAGAAAACAAGCACACATAAAACAAGGTGAAATACGATAAGCTAATAGTGTCTACTTAAAAGTTGAATGCAATAAAACAATACAAATCCGCGGTATTTGTTTCCCATTAATCAAAATGCTTGTTTTCCAGACGACGTGTTCGTTTTGATAAACGTTATGTACCTATCACAATATTATCTTTACAAATTTAACAAAATGCCGTGATTGTATCAAACAACGATCAATGATTTCACCAGATTGCCAGAACAACACGTTGACTTCACACGTATAAGGAAAGACGTGTTGACCACTTCGCAAATTCATATACTCAGTGATTATAATGTTGTGATTCATTCGATCAATAGCATCCTCACTCGGAGTTACTATACCGTTAACAATGGCAGTGGATACTCATTTAGAATCTGCGGCAGACGAAATGATCGTTAAGGAGAACAAGACGAATGTTTCCAAAGGATTCCGTCCTTGGTGGACTGATAATTGGAGAGGGATCCTGTCTGAATTTGTATCAACATTTTTATTGCTGTTCCTTGGATGTATGGGGTGCATACCAATAGATGGTTTCCCGAAGAATCCACCACTGTACGGTGCTCTCGGATTTGGGTTGATCGTTCTCATCAACATCCAGACATTTGGACACATATCTGGTGCGTTTATGAATCCTGCAGTGACTTTGTCTGCTGTTATTTGGGGTAATTTATCTGTGGCTGTTGGTTTGGCGTATTTTGTAGTGCAATGCTTGGGTGCTGTCGTCGGTTTTGGTGCTCTTATGCTAATGTCACCAATAGATTTGTCCGGTGGGGTCTGTACAACACAGCCGCATATAAACCATAATATATATCAAGCTTTCGGTATTGAAATACTTTTGACAGCATCTTTAGTGCTCATCAATTGTAATTTATGGGACCCTGTTAATGCAGAGAAAGTTGAATCCAACCCAGTGAAATTGGGCCTGACTGTGGCTGGTCTGTCGGTGGCAGGTGGTCCTCTAACTGGGGCCAGTATGAATCCGGCGCGATCGTTTGCGCCAGCTATTTGGACCAATACTTGGAATGGACATTGGATATACTGGTTGGGGCCAATTATTGGTGCAGTATTGCCCACATTATTTTATAAATATGTCTGGTTGAAGATTGAAAAGGTTAAGTTGCCAGAAGTGCTGCCTTGGACAGAAAATAATAACAGTGAAGCATAAACGGACTTTGCTAAAACGTTTGACCTCGAATAATGCAAATATAGACAGATGTTCAAATATCAAGTGTGTTTTACAGCTCTCAAAAATAAGAAAAACTAACAATATTGTGTGTACAGTGTAGTTAAACAACTATCAATCAAAAAACATTAATGTTACATTACGTAAGTAGCTAAAAACAATTTTTTTTTTTAATTTATTGATTGTATATAAATTGCCTACATTTTAACAGTTAACATTTTACAATTAACATTTTTCTAAACATTATGTATAATTATTTTAGCAAACTATATGGATATGACACGATTAAATACAATTTTTTAGGTTAAATGTTCTTTTGTAACGTTATCTTTAAAGCAATATTAGGCTCTTAATATAGTTTAGTTCATAATTTATTGATATTTTTATTAATTTTAACTTGCAAGCATAATTTTTGAAGGGTATTCTTGTATTTTGAGCAAAATTATAACATCCCAGTCTTCATTGGTTTGCAAGGATTTGATTGAAAGTTCTATAGTACTAAATGTTAAGAATTTACGATTAATGTAAATTATTTTTGTTTACGAATTTATTTATTTGTAATGTGTAGTTTTTTTTATTAAAATAAAAGATATGTCGTCCTATTTTTTTACTAGTCAAGTAAAAGCCTATATTTAGAAAGTTTCATTGTTAAAGAAAACATTGGTGGACATACATAAAATAATTGAAAAAAATAATAAATGAAGAAAGCTTTTTGAACAATTGGATATTTAGGATTGTTTCATGTACCTATTGTTAAAATTCTGGACTTCAAGTAGGTTTATAATTGTTAGTCACATCTCATAAATATACGGGTCTGACCTCTTGGGTTTTGTTAAAAGGTCAAATTCATCCTTTTTTCCGTCATCGTGACTGGAAAATACTAATAATTCACTGTTCCTTCCTTCCTTATGAGAATTTGTACAAATATATTGGTTAAATAAGCGAACTTCATTGTTGATTTTTATCCTAACGTGATCCACAATCTCAAGAAAGATGTAAATGAAGGAAAAGAAGAAAAGGAAGAAGAAGAAAAAAATATTGTAATAAAATTAAAACTAAAGCTTCTACTTGTACTTATTATAATTTCTTTGCATTCCTAAACCATTCATCCGAATGTAATAAAACTTCAGTGAATTTTCCAATTCGAATTTCAAAATACCCGTAAATCCCACAACGTAATTAATATTTATATTTAATTTTAAAATAAATGTTAATTAATAGCCGAGTCATAGTCACACCAGCATTGTTGATATCAGTTGATTAGCTGAAAAAGTGATACTAATTACTCGTTAACTGATAACGTTGAGATATTGATACTGACATTGTGGTGGGCGTAATTGAAATAGCTGATTATAGATAAAGCCAGGCTGCTCAGAGATTGCGTTTCTGACGGGTCGAGAGCGAATGGGACAAACATGTTCAATTACTATGCCTCGTTCGTTCAATATAATGTCTGATGAGACAAAATAACGAGGCAATGTAATCAATTACATTAAAGCGGGTTAAGGGGGCTCACGATGCGTTGCGGCGCCGCATCGCAAAGATTTCATCATATCAGCGGGCACACGAGCGGTGCGGCACCGCAACGTTGTTATTGCTCAGCGGCGCCGTAGCAGCGTTGGACAGTCTGTTAATTCTTATGAAGTTTTGACGCATAAACAACTGAGCGGTGCCGCTCCAACGTCGCAACGCATTCACCCCTCCCCGCTTCGTCTCGGTGGTTGTAAGTCCGATGCCGCGCCGGAGCGCATCGTATGACATGCCACAGATATCGCTCCGGTGCTGCACCGTCGCCGCAACGCATCATGTGGCCCCGCTCTAAATGTGTTTGTTTCATTCGCTCATGAGCATGACCTGTCAGAAACGCAAACTTTGAGCGGCCGGCCTTTAACATTCAGGTGTACCTTATTTTTATGAAGGCAGAAAGTAAGTTAGCCCATGCTTCTACCAAAGATAAGTATGTTAGCCAATTATGGAGTCTGTGGTTGCTTTGGAATGTACCTAGCAAGTTTCAAAGTTACAAATTCCAAGTAGGAACTGTTACCTACCGGAATTGCAGGGGCAGCAATGCGCGTGGCCGGAGGCTGCGCTTATTATGTACTTAGGTATGGTGCCCAGCCGTAGCCACGGCCGGAGGATCTACCGCAATTGCAGGGGCAGCAATGCGCGTGGCCGGAGGCTGCGCGTATTTGTACTTAGGTATGGTGCCCAGCCGTAGCCATGGCCGGAGGACCTACCAGAATTGCAGGCGCAGCAATGCGCGTGGCCGGAGGCTGCGCGTATTATGTACTTAGGTAAAATGCCCAGCCGATGCCACGGGCAGAGGCCATATCAGTAATCCCCAGCTGAAGGCCGGGGATTACTGGGATTTTTCTATGTAAGACAACGCAGCGACACCGCTCCTGCGTCACATCGCCGCCGCAACGCATCGTGTGACCCGGCTCTAAGTCTTTCTCTCTCTGTCTAACTGTCTAGTTAGACTTTAGACTAGTAACTGCTTCTAGCCTAGCTAAATCCAACCGCTAGAAGTCCATGTAAATTGGTCCTTTTTCGATTAATGAAATAAACATATTTAAACAAAATAGAGAAAAATTGTAAATACATCTAATTTGAGATCCATAAAGTAGTCATATGCCTACTATATCATGAATGTAATTTTAATTTACTATTTACCAAAATAGGTAGGGTGAGATAATATTATATTTGTTGAGTGCACTAGGCATGTACCTATACGTACGTCCAATCTGAAAAATGTATCGATACATCATGATAAGATACATATCGATATTTTCAATGATATTCAGCTAAAAGATATACATCGATGTGATAGCATTTTGATGGGTAACACTGTTTTTAATACATGGGTTTTTCTAGTTTTTGGTTAGAACCCGTGATTAGAGCTCTAAGTACCTACCTAACTATTTTGTAACAATAGTTTTATCGCAAGCACTTTTAGTGTTCCGCATGTCAAAGTACGAAAACGGACTTGGGGATTGGTAATGGAGGTAGTCTTTTTTTAAAATAACTGGACATCTATAATTTATTACAAATAAAATACAGGGTGTCCTGTTAGTAGTACGATATACTCTACAGGCTGATAGCTGACACCAAGACCTACAGAAATAATGCAATATATATGTAAGCTGAAATTTTACGGTTTTAAGTTATATTGATTTCGTATTTAAATCACAATAATCCCTACCTATAGTGCAGTTTTGTCATACCTTGTGCTAAAAAAATACTTAAGCGTTGGTTTAATAATTGGTAATTATTTTGTAAACATAACTTGCTAGACGTAATAACAAAGTCAAAGTCAAGTATCATTTATTTCAATAAGGCTTAGTTTACAAGCACTTTCGAAATGTCAGATAATGATATTATTAGATAATGGTGATAATAATCGGATAATATCTCTCGATATAGTAATCTGTAGATCATAATAGCTTTCAGCTTTTGTTTTCGCCAAACTCAGATGGAAGTTGAAGATCTAATCTATACTAATATTATAATTATAAAGCTGAAGAGTTTGTTTGTTTGATTGAACGCTCTAATCTCAGGAACCACTAGTCCGATTTGAAAAATTCTTTCTGTGTTGGATAGCCCATTTATCGAGACAGGCTATAAGCTATATATTATCCCCGTATTCATACGGGAACGGGAACCACGTGGGTAAAATCGCGCGGCGTCAGCTAGTAGAAAGACAATACGATTTGACGATAGGTTTTGTTACCATTTCCTAGCCGGTTTTGAAATTAATTTTTTTGTTTGGAAGAGCATACTTCCAGATTGGTCCCATTTAATTTTCATGAAAATTGGTTTAGTAATTTTGTGTCAAAATGAAATTAACGAAATTCGCGTGTAGGTACTGTGGCGCTTTCGTTCACTATGCACACTAAAAACAGAAAATTAAAATCTTTTTAACAAAAAAATTCAACCGACCTCAAAATCACAAAAATAAACTAAAACGCTAAAAATAAGCGCGGAGGCGGTGCCAAGTCAGTGGCGTATAAATTAAAGCAGTTTCTGAAAGAACCACCAGAAAGAACCGACTGCAAATCCTAAAACTTTATGATTTATACGGCTTGAGTTAGTACATCACTGTGTTGGCACCGCCTACAAAGTGATCAGAAGGTAGCGCATACGTTGTTATTTTTCCTTTTTGTTTATTTTTGTGATTTTGAAGTCAGTTAAATTTTTTGTTAAAAAGATTTTATAGTGTGTCAAATATTGGTTCCATTCATAAACATGTAACAAAAATGTTATTAAAAAACTGTCCCAAGATATTATACAATGGCATCGTAGGATTACGTACATTATGCTGACATGACTAAAGAAATGTAGATTTTCTTCCTCGTTTCCTTTGTAAGGATATACGAGTATATAGTAGGGTCACGCAATCAGGCTCCAAGGGACGCATTATGCGATATCCATCTTCCTACCTCGGGGTTAGTGTTAATCTATTTAGCAATTACTCGTTTGCCTTTCCGACCCAACGGATGGGCGGACCATAGACAAGTTGTAAGATAGATTTAGGCTTAAGGTCATTATCACAGCTTAATGTTGGACATAGACGTTTTTTCTATATTAAGGAGGGATTTGGAGCTCCGCTGCGCTGTTTCAATGATAGTTGGAGGTCATCATCATTCAACCCATATTCGGCTCACTACTGAGCTCGAGTCTTCTCTCAGAATATGAGGGGTTAGGCCAATAGTCCACCACACTGGCCCAATGTGGATTGGCAGATTTCCTCACGATGTTTTTCCTTCACCGTTTGAGACATGTGATATTTAATTTCTAAAAATGCACACAACTGAAAAGTTAGAGGTGCCCCGGACCGGATTTGAACCCACACCCTCCAGGATCGAAGGCAGAGGTCATATCCACTGGGCTATCATGGCTCTCAGTCGTTGGAGGTCATCAACCTATATTCAAGGCTTACTACGACTAGCAGGCCAATTCACTAAGTTTGACGTATGTTAGTAGATATTTAAATTTTCCAGTTAGCTATTGTTAATAATTCTTACTAGTAAGTCGAGTGATTTCGTACTTACTATTTATTTAATGCTAACTGCTGGCCTATTCACTATTTTGATCTGTATTATCAAATTAAACATCAAATCATTTGAGAAATGTCAATCACCTACTGTATGATATCCACTACCTGGTGGTGGATATCATACAGTATCACGCAAATACCGGATGACATTTGTTACATAGAATCTCAATTTCGTATGTGTCAATTAGCGTACGTTAAAGAAAGTGTACTAGACTGCTGATCTAAATTCAGAATGTCGACTGGTGCCTACTGACAACCCTTCGTTTACATCATAGAATAGGTAGATGACATTTCCCAGTTGACATTGTGATTTTTGTTAACAATATGCTTTACGGAATACGAAAAATGCGGTTGTTATTGATTTGATGTTAATAATATTAGGTAGCTAACTTACGTTAAAGTTCGTGAATTGACTGGCAGAACTCCCTTCATATAGGAGAGGCGATATGGAGCTTAGACCCACCACGCTGCTCAAATACGGGTTGGCGGGCTAAGAGTGGTATGGAATATGGTAATTTCAGTAACTATCACTATCAGCATGTTAATGATAATGACACGGATTGACTGACGTGCTCTCCGAGGTATTTTCAACGAGACAACAAATATCATCGTCTTTTTCATTCATTTTTATCATCATTATCAGCCGATGGACGTCCACTGCTGGACATAGACGTCTTGCATGGACTTCCAAGCACAACGATCTCGAGCCGCCGCATCCAGCGTCTCCCTGCAACCCGCTTGATGTCATCGGTCCACATTAGGAGGGGGTTGACCAGCTTTCCGATTCATTAGATAAGCCATAATAATCGATCTAATACTCGAATCCAGGACTTCGTGATTCAAAGTCTCGCAGGCTAATCTTACCACAAAGATAACGACGCAGTTTGGCAGATTCTTTCGAAGACTTTTTAGAGAGAAAAGGAAAAATATTGGTTAAGATTAAAAACTTGCTGATATTCTTTGCACAAAGTAACAAACTTGTACAAATTAGAAAAAACCAAACTCAGCAAAAACAAGTGAAAACTCAGCCAAAGAAAAGTAATGAAAGTAAAATAAAAGACCTTTAATGTTTCTAACTATTATTTTTAGGAATCATCTCTACGGTTCGTTCAATTTGGGCGAATATTGACTTAGATGATTCAATTTTGGACGTACGAAGGTACATCGAAATACCGATATAAAGAGATCTGATAAACGTAATTGGATCTACTGATTCAATACGTCACTGCGTGCACAAGGTTCTTAACCTGGGTAGGCACTAATATCCGGCCGCTCAGAGATTTCGTTTCTGACAGGTCGTGATTGAATGGGGGACAAACATTATCAATTACAATTGCCTCCTTTTACTACAAAGATGGACGAACGTACTTGTACATCAGTGTGCCTAGTGGGAGTTTTCAAAATTTTCATAGTGTTACTATCGCGCTGACGTAAACGCCAATTTATATGGAATTGAAACAGTTGTGCAGTAGTGCCACTAGATGGCATTGTTTCAATTCCTTAGAAATTCGCGTTTACGTTAACGCGATAGTAACAGTATCAAACTGCTACTAGGCTCTCTGTATGAATTTACATCCCCATTCAATCACGACCTGTCAGAATCTCTGAGCGGCCGGACATTATGAGTACATATTGTACAAAATGTAAAATTCCTTGTCCAAATCTCCAATACAGTTTCGTATTGAGGCAGGTAGACAGTACACTTTCGCATATTTTTTACAGGGCATGCAAGGCATAATATAATGTATGTATCCTACAACGTGTCTCCGCATCATCATCATCATCATCATCATCATCATCATCATCATCATTAACAGCCGATGGACGTCCGCTGCTGGACATAAGCCTCTTGCATAGACTTCCAAACATCACGCTCTTGAGGGGGACCACCGACATTGCGCATTGCGGTGCAGGGTTGATACGTCCATCAGCTCTTCGGACTACGTGCCCCGCCTATTGCCACTTCAGTTTCGTGACTCGCGAAGCTACGTCAGTGATTGGTTCTTCTGTGGATCTTTTAATTTCTGATTCGATCACGTAGAGAAACTGCCGCTCACTCTATCGCCCGCTGAGTGACTTTGAGCCTTCTTATGAGCTCAAGACTTGGTCGTTAACTGTTGGATCCCACTGGCAATCACGACCTTGACCACGTTACACAGTAATGCTTGGGTGCTTACATCGCAGTAGGATTTCCCCCGGACGAGCTCTTTACAACAAACTCTATCTATAACTTGCAATCCCATAAAGTATTATACCTAACAAATTCAGGTATATCGTTGGTACGTTCATTAAAAAAATCCGTCGTAATACTAATATAATCCAGAGCTTCCTCGAAAATGAAAATTCTCAGCTCATAAATTCCCACGGGAAAGGTAAAATGATTTATAGCTAGGGCTTACGAGAAAAAAGTCAATTGCTCCAAGCCGAGAGCTATTGATATTCAAGTCCGAAGCAACTAGCCTCAGCGAATAAAATTCCGATAAATCAAAATTCTCAGCAATACTAGATCCTCTATAAAAGCATCTACAGACTAGCGGATGCCTGCGACGACATCTGTTGATATTTTGTCCGTTTCTGTCTAGCTTAGCCCTCATTTGCACGAGAGCTTTTTTAGCGGACGAAAAAAGCAACAAAATGAATTCTCCAAGTGATGTTCACACGACAGTGTTTTTTTCGAGCAGTGTTGTATTTTCAATTTCGGGTGTTGATAATAGACCTTCATTTAACTTCATACTATATTTTAAAGCTCTCTCTACAACTCTCGTGCTAATGAGGGCTAAGAATTCTGTTTTAGTCGGACAATTTTTTTTATTACACCCAATCATGATAAAACAAGCCCATCATCATTATCAGCCAATAGACGTGTTCACTGCTGAACTTCGTACTCTTTTTCTTCTTTGCTGCACTCTTGACAAAGTGGCGTTGGTCGTTATTGAGGGTGGTGGCAAGCTCCACGATTTGTCGCCAATTCTCCCGCAGTATAGTTCTCCTAGCATTAGAACCTAAGAGCGGTTTTGACTTGATCATACCAGCGCATTGGTGACCTCCTCTTCTAAGGATTTCCAAACAACACGATTTGAGTCGCGTAAAAATTAATAAAGATTGTGTTTGTATATTTATTAATTTATTTAAAGCACAAAATCAAGATTGTTTTTAAAATTTACCATAATACCATTTTTAAAAAAATATTATTCCGAAATTTTTGTATTTCCTTTTAAGGTAAGTCATACACGTTATTAAAATGTTTAGTATAAAATAAAAGTAAATCTAATAGACAAATGAGATCATTCACGCTCTATATATTTCTGGGCTCTTTTTGAAAGTGCCGTCCAACAAAAAAAAAATGGCACGACTCGTTAGAATGAGCCATTTGGAGCAATAGCTAATATGGCATAAAAGTAGTCAGGTGGCTCTGAACCAAATTATACAGGTTCGATGATTCGTTATTTTCATACATTTTGTCGATTTTCAAAAGTGCCCGCTAAGAAAAAAACCTAGAACTACAATCTTTGTGCCATACTAACTATTGCTCCAAATGGGTAGTTCTAACGATAAGTATCAGCTTTTTTTCTTGGCGGGCACTTTTGAAAATCGACAAAATGTATGGAAATAACGAATAGTCGAACCTGTATAACTTGGTTCAGAGCCCTCTTACAACTTTCATGCCATATTAACTATTACTCCAAATGACTAGTTCTAACGATTCGTACTATTTTTTTTCGTTGGCCGGCACTTTCAAAAAGGGCCCAAAATGAATGATCTCCTTTATATGACATTTTGCTAGGTACTTTTATATTTGACATTTAAAATATAATTTCTAAACATACGATTTAATTTAATTGCTATTGTCTTTATTTATTTTAATTACTCGTGTCTTTGTAACTGTTGCACGCCAGAAATGGTCGAATATATAATTATACTGTGTGTATTCTCAACAAATAAATGAAATTGAAATTGAAATTTCGGTTTAAAGATATTTATTTTCTCCAAAAAAGAACGTACTGTTCACTTAACTTAGAGTTAACATATCGTCATTTTTGCAGACAGCATGCATTATTGTAACAAAATTTTAATTACATTGTTTTTTCAATATTTTGTCCAAGTTTGTGAGGATGTAGGATTTAATCGATTTCTTGAATGCTTTTATGTTATTTAACTCCTTAATGGAGTTTGGCAGATTGTTATATAACTGAGCACCCTCACATAATATGTTTTTATTTCCATAGGTTTTTGTCCGTGGTCGCCAAATATTGATTTTATATTTATTCCTGAGATTGAGTTTGTTAGTCCTATGCTTAAATGTTATAGTAGAATGTAGTGTGTTGGTCATGATTTTTTTAATTATGAGACAGGTATTGTATGTGTATAGTTGCGTGATATTGAACAGTTTTGTTTTAGTGTAAAGATCTTTTGTTGGTGTGTAAAAATTGTAATGAAATAGTGTCTTGATTAATTTGTTTTGTGTGCGTTGTAATTTGTTAAGATGTGTCTGTGCAGCAGTTCCCCAAATTTCTATTAAGTATTCCAAATGTGGGTTTGCTAGAGCGTTGTAGATAGTGTTTCTTACTTTGTACGGAATGCAATTCGATATTCTTCGTAAGACACCTGTTAGTGATGTTAATTTTGAAATTTGTTGATCAATATGAGAGTCCCAAATCAACTTGTCATCTATTATTAGGCCTAAATATTTTTCTGCATGAGATCTTTGAATTTTAATGTTGTTGATTGTAAGTGGGTTAAAATCTAGAATTTTTTTATTTTTAGCTTTGAATATCATGTAAGATGTTTTAGTAGTGTTGATTGTTAAAAGATTATACAAGAAAAATTGACTTAATTTGTCTAAATCACTTTGAGCTTGTGCAATTGCTTCATGAATAGAGTGTGCAAAGTAAAATAGGCACGTATCGTCTGCATAGAGGGTTAGCTGTCCTGATAGGTTAAGATTTATTATGTTATTAACATATATAAGGAAAAGTAATGGTCCTAAAATCGAGCCCTGAGGAACACCGCAAGTAACTAATTGAGAATTGCTTTTATTTTGAGATATTTGTACTATTTGTTTACGATTATTGAAATAAGAGGCAAAAACGGTTAGTGCAGTCCCAAGAACCCCGATGTTAGCTAGTTTTTGTAAGAGCTTTGGGTGGCTCACAGTATCGAATGCTTTTTTTAGGTCTATAAACACTCCTAAGCACACATGATTTCTATCTATATTAGTTTTTATTTTTGTAACTACGTCAATTGCTGCACATATTGTATTGGATTTTGGCCTAAACCCATATTGCTGTTCAATCAAAAAGTTTTTTTCATTTAAATATTTATTTAATCTGTTATATATAACTCTTTCAAAAACTTTAGAGACTACGGGCAATACTGATATGGGTCTGTAATTGCTGGGATCGGATTTTGACCCAGCCTTATGGATTGGAGTGACTTTTGCAATTTTCAAGCTATCAGGAAAAACCCCGTCTGTGAGACACTTGTTAATACAATTTAATTCAAAGAACAGACATTTTGTTTGTACTCTCGTATCGTGGTATACCTTCTCGTATTTACGTAGAATAGAATAGAATTATTTTTATTAGCTCGTCATGTTAACTGGGTTGTGAGGCTGAGGGCCACTTACAGTCCGCAATACTCAAATAGCGTTCAACTTTAATTGAATAAAATCTACTCTATGTGAAAGTTTGTGAATATTTTGTCATTCCTTCGTTATTATAAACTTCAGTATCAACCCATATTCGGCTCACTGCAGAGTTCGAGTCTCCTCGCAGAGTGAGAGGAGACTCGAACTCGGTTAGGAAAATAGTCTACCACTCTGGCCCAATGCCGATTGGCGGACTTCACATATGCAGAGAATTAAGAAAAATCTTAGGTATGCAGGTTTCCTCACCATGTTTTTCCTTCACCGTTTGAGACACGTGATATTTAATTTCATAAAATGCACACAACTGAAAACTTGGAGGTGCATGCCCCGGACCGGATTCGAACCCACACCCTCCAGAATCGGAGGCAGAGGTCATATCCACTGGGCTATCACGGTCTAGACACTTAGCAGATTGAAATTCGTAATAGAGATAGTTTATCATTATCATAAGCCGATGGACACTGGATATAGGCCTCTTATAAGGAATGCCAAATAACCACGAACAGAGTTCAGTGTGCATAATGGCAGTTTTCAATGTTTCATACTGTGACTATCGCGTAAACGTAAACGCGAATTTCTATGGAATTGCAACAGTTGTGCGGTCGTGCCACTAGATGACGCTGTTTCAATTCCTTATAAATACGCGTTTACGGCTACGCGATCGTCACAGTATCAAAACATTGAAAACTGCCACTAAGCACACATAACTTAGATTAATATAGAGTAGGTGTCAAAGCACCCCTCAGGTAATCAGTTCTAATATCATAGACTTAGTTTAACGTAATAATTATGTAACTTTTAATTAAAGCAAAAATATTGTAAAAAATTAAAGATTTATTTTATGGTTGTAATTCTATGTACAAATTAAATTGAATTATCACAATGTTTTGTGTTATCCTATTCTTATATTTAATTACCTTGTCATTGTAATTTTACTACTGTGTATTTATGGTTGGACATAAAAATTAATTATTATATTGATGTTGTTTAGAGATTTCTTCTGCACGTGTGAAGTAAATTCTATTTAGCCGCGTTTCTCTGTTAGTAATATGTGTATCTCTGTCAACAATATAATCGTTTGAATTTTCAGACTCACAATTCAGACCAGATCAGCTGCTAAGCTGGAGTCTCTTCTCAGAATGAGAGGGGTTAGGCCAATAGTCTACCACGCTGGCCCAGTGCCGATTGGCAGACTTAACACACGCAGAGAATTAAGAAAATTCTCTGGCATGCAGGTTTCCTCACGATGTTTTTCCTTCACCGTTTGAGACACGTGATTTTTAATTTCTAAAAATGCACATAACTGAAAAGTTGGAGGTGCATGTCCCGGACCAGATTCGAACCCACACCCTCCGGAATCGGAGGCAGAGGCATATCCACTGGGCTATCACGGCCAATTATCCTCATGATATTTTATTAGATATTCCTAGCTATTTATTTTATGCATATGTTATTAAATAAAAAACCTTGATTAGATAATAATATCCATCTAATAGAAAAAAATATAATAATGCTATTTTTTCCGTTCCGTGATTACTACAATGCAATGATGATTACCAAATTGCCCTATAGGAATTAAAATTAAAATTATACCTATGCCTTTTAACGACCTCCGTGACGCAGTGGTATGCGCGGCGTATTTACAAAAACGGAGATCCTGGGTTCGATCCCCGGCTGGGCAGATTGAGATTTTCTAAATTGGTCCATGTCTGGCTGGTGGGAGGCTTCGTTCGTGGCTAGTTACCACCCTGCTGGCAAAGACGTACCGCCAATCGATTTAGCGTTCTGGTACGATGTCGTCAAGAAACCGAAAGGAGTGATTTTCATCCTCCTTCTAACAAGTTAGCCCGCTTCCATCTTAGAATGCATCATCACTTACCATCAGGTGAGATTGTAGTCAAGGGCTAACTTGTAAATAATAATAAAAAAAAGCCTTTGGGTGGCAAGAAACACTGAAGCCGGAAGGCCATTCTACTTTAGCGGATCTGAAACGTAAATGAAAAATTGCCTGAGGGAAACAGAAAAGGACATATTTTCTTTCTTTGTTTCTTCTTTACACTATTATTAACGCGTTCGAAAAATAGCCGGCCTTATATAAAATGCGTAAAGTTAACGCGAAGTTTGCTAACAACTTAGTAAGTAAACTTTCTGTCCCGCGGGACGGAAACGGCCGAACACTTGTGTTGGCGATTTACTGGCAAGGATCAACATAAAATAACACAACAAAGTTCCCGAGTGTATACTGTATGTTATCTGGGTAATACGCCTGAGGCCGATATTGTTTACTTCCTTAACCAAATACTTATTTTGCTATCTATCAAGTACTTGGTTACCTATTTATTTGCTAGATGCAGGTGGCTCAGGATCGTGATGTTTGGAAGTCGCTACAATTAGGCCTATGTCCTGCAGTGGACGTTTATCGGCTGTTATGATGTTTTTATTTATTCTTTACAAGTTAGCCCTTAACTACAACCTCATCTGATGGTAAGTGGTGATGCAATTGAGATGGAAGCGGGTTAACTTGGTAGGATGAAAATCCACCCCTTTCGGTTTCAACATTGTACCGGAACGCTAAATCGCTTGGCGGTATGTCTTTGCCGGTAGTGTGATAATTAGCCACGGCCAAAGCCTCCCACCAGCCAAAAATAATGATAATGATGATGATATTATCTAATATCTATAATTTACCTCTTTACTTTATTAGTTAGGTTATGCAACTTTGAATCCTGAGGTCCTGGGATCGAGTACTAAATCTGAAATATTAAGATTTTCTACTCAATATTCATTTATTTCAATAAGGCACGCGGTCACACGATGCGATGCGGTCACACGATGCGTTGCGGCGGCGGTGCGGCGGCGGTGCGGCGGCGGTGCGGCGGCGGTGCGGCAGCGGTGCGGCGGTATATAAGGATGGTTAAATAATTGGTTTAAAAAAGTATATTTCTTGAAGAAAAATACATTTTTGTATCACTATTATTCTACGGCAAAATGCATACGGCAAATACGGCATCCGGTGTCGGCGAAATAACATTTGAGCTTAAAAAATAGACCAATCAAAAGTCTTCAAAAAATATCGTAAAACTCAGGCTGTATGGTCAACGATCTTAGCTTACCCTATGCTTTACTTTTGTAGACAAATTAAAGATGAATTAAAATGTCGTAAAAAGCTGTAGCAAACTTTTTGATAAAGGTTAGGGAAGGCCTTGTTTTGGGCATTCTCCTTTATTCACTCAAGTGATGAGGAAAATCTGTGAGTTGAAACAATATCACATACAGGGGGGTATTTCTAAAATTATTATCTATCAAGGTGCTGGTAATGTAATCTTTGAGTAGGTATATAGATAGCTTTATACCGATATTGTTTCAAGTGTACTTGACATGTCTTTAAGATTCAGTAGTTAGATATTTAAATAGAAATTGTACCTACAACGGAGTTAATTAGTAGATACAAGATAATTATCATAATATCACATTACACTAATATTATAAAGGCGAAAGTTTGTGTGTGTGTAAGTGTGATGTGTTTAAGTTTGTTTGTTTGTATGTTGTATGTTTGTTCCTTTGTAACGCTGCGGCTACAAAAGCGATTTGAAATTTGGAATGGAAATGGATTTTATTCTGGATTAACACATAGGCTACTTTTTATTCCGGAAAAAAACTATGTTTCCCGCGGGATTTGTGAAAAACTGAATTCCACGCGGATGAAGTCGCGGGCGTCCGCTAGTTTTAAAATATTAACGAATCTTCGACATTTTAAAAATGATTTTACACCTGCCCAACGTAGATAACGAGTAGCGAAATCAAATTATACCTATTCAAGAAGATTAAGTCAAGGTTCTATAATAAGCGGTCATCTTGTCCTTGTCGTGATGGCCCAGTGGATATGACCTCTGCCTGCGATTCTGGAGGGCGTAGGTTCAAATCCGGTAAGGAGCATGCACCTACAACTTTTCAGCTATGTGCATTTTAAGAAATTAAATACCACGTGTCTCAAACAATGAAGGAATAACAAATACCTGGGAATTTTCTTACTAATCTACGTGTGTGAAGTCTGCCAAACCGCATTGGGCCAGCGTGGTGGACTATTGGCCTAACCAATCCTATTCTAAAAGGAGACTCGTGCTTAGCAGTGAGCCGAATTTGAGTTGATAATGATGATGACTTTGTAGCGCACTGAAGGAATGTTTAAAGTTAAGTTAAATAGTTACGGGGTCAAATTGACCCCGTGCCACAACTATGCAAAAGTACGTGTTCAAAACGCCTCTCAAGACACGAAAGTACATCAGCGCCGACTTGAATGTGTCAAAAATGGCTAAATATTAAAAAATTAAAAAATAAAAATAGAATTTATCATTTCGGGAACCCTAAATCTGTAAATGATGAAGCCGGATGGGTAAATTACTTGGCAATGGGTGTTCATTTTATTTTATGTATATTTAGATTGCTATCAGTTTGTAGATATTGTTCAATTTTCCCGACGTGTGGTTTAGTTAAAGCCATAAACATACTGATAACATTATACGCCTGCCCGAGAGTTGCTATTCAATTTGAACAAAACTGTATGATGGCCTAGTTATCGTAGATATCCCGCAGCTTCACATAAATATACTGTATAATGAAAACCTATTGATTTCCGTTCTGGCCATTTCACCCGCCTACAATTTCCAACGCGTAGCTAAAGGTATAACTCGTTAAAAAGCAATTTGACTCTTTTTACAGAATGTAGACAACAGGAATGTTTAGAGAATTTGAGTTTTAGTTGCGACATTTTTGTCTGCCTTAATAATAGCTATTACTGGATACGTAGTTTTATACAATGTAATACATAATTATATGGCTTTTCCCTATATTTATGTTTGACCTTTAAATATTGTAAATTGATATATAGGCATATTTAGATTTAAGTAATAGTTTTTGTCTATATATTTGCTGGGAAGTAACAAAAAGTGAGCAGGATTGATGAGTGGCTACGTTACTCGTCCTGCCGCGAATATTCATGGAAATATTCGCCAAGTAACATTGGAAAAACCGACATATACATATAAGGAATAACATTTACACGGTACATGAAAATTGTAGTTCAAAAAAATACATTGTGTTGATTGAATTAGCAGACGTCGGCAACCTTAGAATCTGCTGCTAAGCACATCTATACTTCGGTGTTTATTTGTTCTGATCGTGTAAGTGCCGTGAGCTCCCTATCAACAACAGATAGGTGTCAACAGATCTGAATCGTACGTATAGAACGCTAGATTATTATTAGACAATGGTAATCATAATTTAAAAATATATTAGAAATAAAAATAATTTAAAACCAAACCAAATACGCTTTGTTTCGAGAAGAGCCATCACAAACTCAGTCAGGGTTTATTTTTTTATCACCATTTTACAAATGTATCTAGAACTAAGTACACAATCGTACAGTGCAATTCAAGACCAACCTTTTTATTATTTAAACAATCTTTAACATTATAATTAAGATTTTTCTAAATGAATGTTTTTGCTTTACTCCATCAACGAATTAAACATTTGGAGCGTTTGTCGTTATTTGTGCGTACTCCATCTTTAAATAAAGAGATACTAAGGATCATCTTCAAGTGGTGTTTACCGATAAACACTTGGGTTTTAAAAGATGAATGTTTGTCCACAATATAAATTATTTGAAACTATTCAATTGAATAGACGACCGGTGTGTTGGTAAATTGCCAAATATTATTAATTTTTCAAAGTTTATTAGAGTGTATACAAAATCGAAAGAGGTAAAAATAAATTTAACGACTAATATTATATATGTTATCGCTGCGTAGCAACGACTTACGGTACGGACGGCCTCAGTGTGCTCGTGGCGTTCGAGCCGTCCACATCTCTTGTTGTGTAATTCTTTATGGGTTACTTTAGATAGGCGGGGAGAGTGACTCGAGTGGAAAAGGGGAGTGTTTGTATACAGTCAAAGGTACCTTTAACCCTACTCACATCGTTCACAAGTACGTGACTTCACTCAAGGTCATTCTCTGCCATTCTAGAGTCTTATTTTGGTTACAGTTTGATTTGTTAATTAAGTTGTCCTGATAAGTGTTGTGAATCATAACCTTTGTTCGACATTAGTTTTCTTAATTTTGTACACCTTTGAGTCCACTAAAATATACTTACCTACTTCATAACTTCATAAATATTTCTTATTATTACTATACAAAAGATGACTAGATAATAGTGTCGTCATACGTCTCAGTTTTTCAGTTAACGTCAGCAAGCATGTTCCGACGCGACTGGTTTTTGTACATTTGCGGGTACTTTATGTTAGTGACGTGTCAAACACCGTCTAAAACTGTGACAATAGATCAAGGCCCAGTTAAAGGTTATAGGTCACCTAAAGGAGACGTCTTTGTATTTTACGGAATACCATATGCTACAGCACCGACGGGAACTCAAAAGTTTAGGGTAAGATGTTGTATTCTAAGTATTAATAGTTATGTTATAAATTCTTAGCTGAGGCTTAGATGGTAGCGGGCTAACTTGTCAGGACAATCCACACCCCTTTCGGTTTCTACACGACATCGTACCGGAACGCTAAATCGCTTGGCAGTACGTCTTTACCGGTAGGGAGGTAACTAGCCACGGCCGAAACCTCCCACCAGCCTGACCTAGACCAATTAAGAAAACCTCAATCGGCCCAGCCGGGGATTGAACCCAGGACCTCCGTCTTGTAAATTCACCGCGCATACCACTGCGCCACGAGGCCGTCAAATGCGCCTGCCGTAGTTATTACAGCAATTTTATCAATAATCGAATATGGTGGTCAACTAATAAGGTTTTATTTCTATAACAATTCTTGAAAATTCATTGATTTCCATTGTTACAGCCACCGTTACCTCCACCATCTTGGACAGATACATTGGAAGCAGTTGAGAACAACATAATATGCCCTCAAAATCTTGGATTGAGAAATGTCATAGGAGATTTTAAAATGCAAGAAGACTGTCTGATCGCAAATGTATACGTACCAGACACTGAAGAAAGAAACCTCCCAGTGGTTGTGTATGTTCATGGAGGAGCATATCAGTTTGGATATGGTGCCGACGTATCACCAATAAATATGGTCAATAGCAAGAAAATTGTAGCTGTGAACTTTAATTATCGTGTTGGAGCTCATGGATTACTGTGTCTTGGTACGAAAAACGTGCCGGGCAATGCTGGCATGAAAGACCAAGTGGCATTACTCAGATGGGTTCAAAATAATATAGCGCAGTTTGGGGGTAATCCAAATGAAGTCACTATCAGTGGTTGTAGCGCTGGAGGTTCTTCTGTTGATCTGTTGATGTTGTCAAAGGCCACAAAAGGGTTATTTAATAGAGTTGTACCAGAAAGTGGATCCAATACTGCTTCGTTTAGTGTGCAAGTAGATCCCATTGCAAATGCGAAAATGATAGCAAACGAATTGAATGTAAGTGTTGATGATTTTGATGGCTTGGAAAATTTCTACAAGACAGCACCATATGAGATGTTGTACAAAATAAATGTAGGAGAACAGAAAGATACGTCAACAGTTTTTGCTCCTTGTATTGAACGCGATATTGGCGAAGAGATGTTCCTAGACGATCACCCAGTAAATATCTTAAAGAGTGGGGAATATCCAAAATATCCAATGTTGTACGGCATTACTGATATGGAAGGTCTTTACAGGGTGAATAATTTTGATACTTGGAAAGATGAAATGAACGAAAATTTCGCTGTATTTCTACCAGAAGATTTACAATTTGAAAACGAAGAAGTAAAACAAGAAGTTGCTCAAAAAATTAAGCAATTTTATTTCGGAGAAGAACCAGTAAGTGAAGCGAATATATTACAATATGTGCAATATTTTACGGATGTAATGTTTGGAGTTGGGGCTGCAAAAAACGTTGAACTTCAAGTGGAAGCCGGGAATAACCAAATATATTTATATGAATACGCGTTTGTTGATGATAGCGTTGATTATGTCCCTTACACAAATATCCGTGGAGCTCGCCACTGCTCACAAGGACGTGCGGTATGGGATGCAAATGATGAAAGCAAACTCTCAGAAGAATTTAGAAATATGAAATCAGTTATGAGAGAATTATGGTTAAATTTCATTACGACAGGGTAAGTGTCACTAAAATTTGTTTAATTGAAACATTTTAGAACAACAAATATATAATTATAATTGTTACTTTTTACAGAAAACCAGTCCTAGATGGCTCCAAATATCTAGCGTGGCCACCAGTCGGACGAAACCGATCACCATACATGCTTCTCAATACTACTCTTGAACTCAAAAATTCTTTCCTTGGAAATCGTGCCACATTTTGGGATGAGATATACGAAAAGCATTTTAGAATGCCCATTAAACCAAATGCATTTTTATAAGATACTAGCGGACGCCCGCGACTTCGTCCGCGTAAATTTCGATGTCAACTTTACTACTACCCCTACCCTACCCTACAACTACCCTACCACTACCCCAACCCTACCCTACCACTACATCTACCCTACCCCTACCCTACCCCTACCCCCCACCCTACCCCTACCCTACCCCAAACCTACTCCTACCTTACCCCTACCTTACCTACACCCTACCCCATCCTACCCCTACCCTCCCCGTACCCTATCCTTTCCTACTCCTATCACACCCGTACCCCTATCTCACGCCTATCCTACCCCTACCCTACCACTTCCCTATCCTACCCGTACCTCTACCCTACCACTACCCTACCTCTACCCCTACCCTAAACCCGGCCCTAAACCTACCCTACCCCTACACTACCCCTACGCTTCCCTACCCGTACCCTACCCTACCCTGTAACTTCTCTATCTTACTCCTACCCTTAGCAAAATCGGTCCAGTCCTTCGAGAGTAGTAGTATGACCAAGACAAATAGAGACTTCTATGCTAATAATATAAAGAGGTAAAGTTCGTGTGGACTACTGGACCGATTTGGAAAATTGTTTTACCAATAGAAAGCTACGTTATTTGCGAGTGTCATAGGCTATGTTTGATCCCCATATTCACATAGGAACGGGAACTACGTAAATGAAAGCGCCGGGCGTCATATAGCGGAATTTCTGCGTCTTTTAGAAATTTTGTATTATCTCCGAAACTATTTAAGTAATTAACATACTGTAAAGGGCAAATCTTATCTCCATAATATCCTTGTGATTATTAAATAATTTATTTTAATAAGGATTAAAGTTTAGTTGTTTAAATAATGACGTAAACCTAAGTATATGAAATTAATAATTTTTAAAACACAAAAGGTACTATATCTGCTAATATATAGAAGATAGATATATGGTGTCGCGGACTTTTTTGTAGAACTTTTAAAGATACATAAAGTCTCCATACATTAATTTCAATTTTACACAATAGTTAAGGCAGCGCACGCGAATAAGTCTGTTTAAGAGGATTTTCAGTCCGACCTGTATGACAAAAACTGTGATAACTCGGCTAATATATATGATACCAATATTAAATATAGCCTATAGCACTCCCCGATACTGTAGCATTCTACTGGTGAAAGAATTTTTAAAATCGGACCAGTAGTTCCGAAGATTACCCCATTTAAAAAATGTGACAAACTTACAAACTTTACCTCTTTATAATATTAGTATAGGTTGTGTCTAGTAATTTTAAATATTGGATAGAAGCAGGCGTTACTTTGCGGAAGTTCATCATGATTATATAATGATTTATTTATTTTGCTATCATCCGCGAAAATTCGGCGAACCCATGCGACAACGTCACCCAGGTCCGACAAAATACTCTCTACGTACGTTTCACCCCGAAACCGGAGCATCCTCAGGAGATGTTGACTCTACAACGTGCAATTGCAAAGTGTCGTTTTCGACGACGATCGGGTCTTCCACGGTAACCCCCACGGGTCACGGGGTAACAGTGATCGGGGCGTTGGCCCCTCTCTGTGATGCTCGACGCCGCCTGCAACGACAGGCGGGGCGCTGGGTGGGACCTGTTTAGGTCCGTGGTGTCAACACCGGGTTTTTCAGATCCGGTGCTATCTTGCCGCATCGCGATCGAGCTCGCAGGTATCGCGGGCGATTTGCGGTACTGTGGCAGAGTGGTAAATCCTGGTGGTGCTACACCCACTGCTCAGCGAGGTCGAGCTCGCCGGAGAAACTCCGGCAAGCGCCCGTCAGCCAGCAGTGAGGAAGTGGTCATGTCCGGGGGGGGTTCAGGAGATCAGGTCTCGTGGCAGTCCTCGTGCGTCCGGCGGACGTCGATGGTATGGCGCGATACCTCGCAGGTGCTGGGATCGCGCTCCGTCAGCGCGCGCGAACATTGAGATGCTCAGGCGGCGAATGTGGTCGTCCAGGCTCTCTATGTTCAGATCTCTGGAGATGACCTGGTTCCGTACGTAGCGTGGGGCGGCGGTAATTGTGCGCAGCGACAGTGACTGCTGCGCTCGTAGCGATTTGCGGCCCGACTCGCAGACCAGCGCGTACCACGCTGGGGCTGGGTATGTAAGGCGCGTGCGGATGTATGCTTTGTAGATACCCAGCTTCGCACGGAGAGGCAGCTGAGACGCTAGCACAGGGCGCAAGAGGCTCCGTGCGGCTCGCGTCTGCGTGACCACATTTTTCACGTGGTGTCGCATGGAGAGATTCCTGTCTATGGTCACTCCGAGGTATTTAGCCGTCGGGGACCATTCGACAGTCTCATCCATTAGTGACACCGGGGACGGTAGGTGGGATCGCCCTATGTAGATCGCCTGGGTTTTCGCCACGTTGACCTTGAGTCTCCAGGTCTCTAGCCAGTGGGGAAGTGCGTCCAGTGCGCGCTGCATTTTGATCGCCGCGTGTCGGCCCGACAGCGATGTGGTTATAAACGCGGCGTCGTCGGCGTACAGCGCAAGCATGGCGCCGTTCGCAACTGGGATGTCGTCCGTATATCTGCTGTAGCAGACGGGCGACAGGCAGCTTCCCTGGGGCACACCGGCACGTATGGGCCGTTCCGTGGACAAGGCGTCTTCAACCGCCACTTGAAAACGTCTGTCCAGTAGAAAGGTGTTCACAGTCTTAACTACTCGACGAGGAGTAGTAGACGTGGACAACTTGTACACTAGGCCGGTGTGCCAGACGCGATCGAACGCTTTTTCCATATCGAGGAATACTGCGATGGAGTGCTCTCGCTTGTTGTGGGCGGCAGCGAGGTGATGCAGTACCCTCGTCACTTGGAGTGTCGTAGAGTGTTCGGCACGGACCGAACACTCTACGACACTCCAAGTGACGAGGTAAGTAAGTAAAGAAGGTGGGGCAAGAGGTGGGCGTTGCCAAGATACTCATAATATAAGCAATTTATCTCGATGCGAGATTGGTGGGCAACGCCCACCTCTTGCCCCACCTACTTTTTGGTCTATAAAAGACGAAGCAAAGGTCGAAAACGACACTTTGCAATTGCACGTTGTAGAGTCAACATCTCCTGAGGATGCTCCGGTTTCGGGGTGAAACGTACGTAGAGAGTATTTTGTCGGACCTGGGTGACGTTGTCGCATGGGTTCGCCGAATTTTCGCGGATGATAGCAAAATAAATAAATCATTATATAATCTAGTAATTTTATCATAAAATTAAAAATCTACGAATATCAAAATCTTTTATTGCTTAATTAATTATATTTAATATTTTAATGTATAATTCGATATTTTGTACCAAAACCTTGTTTATCTATTGCCAAAGACTAAACTGAACATTGTGCAGAAGATTTATCAACTTGTATTTTAATCATTATTAGTCTATTTTAAAGACCCACTACAGTGCTGGACCACTACGGCGTGGAGTTTTAAGCTACCACGCTGCCCCAATGCAGATTTACGAGTTTAGAGACAATGTTGGATTTTGCAACATTCCCTTTAATATGTTAAAGTTAACAATAACGTGATCTTCGAGGCTGAAAATGCTTACCGAGAACTTCTTAGAAGAAATAAGTTCAATACAATATAGGCAGTTAACACTTCAGATATTTAAAAATTAACAGATATAATAATAATTAAAACTAAAGCAGTAGGAGATAAAGTTAGATTTCAGTTTCTTGAGCATTATTATGGTCACAGTACATAGAAAAAAAAGCTTATTCAGAATATTTTTTAATTAAATAATGTTCTTAGTAAAAGCTTAAACCTACCTTAAGTTTAAGGCCATTGAGCTGTATAGATGTAAAGCGAACATGAAAACAGCAATGGGAATCAAACGACGCAGAGCCATTTTTAAATATTCACAAAGGACTCGAAAAAGGTTCACAACCCACTGAGTCGGATAATTTAAAATCGATGGGGACCAAACATCTAAATAAACAAACATCTTTTAAGAAAATGGATTAACGGAATATAGGTTAGTTAAACTAGACTTTAAAAGTTTGTTACGATGTCAGTTAAGTTGAATTAAAAACCAATTTTATTATTGTTGAAGAAAGTAAAATATCTTAAGCGTTTAACTTTAATTGACCCTTTAGAAAAGGTTTTTAGTTTATTTTATTGATGGAATCTTCCATCTTTTAGGATTTCAAGTGGCCTGCAACAGTCCCTGCCTCGTTATATGAAAGTCGAGCAGTCGAGTTACGAGCAGAATACGAAAACGAGATATTGTAAAAACTGAATTTAACCCTTTTTCAAAATGACGAAAAATGCACATAGAAAATCTTGGACGAAAAGGAGAATGCCAGATCCTGACCCAGTCCTAACTCGGAATTTTGCGGAAAATGTAAATGTACTAAAAATATCCAATTTTTAAATAATTGTTTTTTATTAAACCATTTTTACTGTTAAACTCCGGAATAAAAATCTGCCAAAAAAAGTAATTCAATCCATTACGGTATTTCCTTGTAACAGACATTGTTTACTTATTTTTTAAAAACCTTATTTCGCTCATTCGCAACAAGATAGACACAACTCAAAATTTATGATAATTGAGTTATTGATACAGCTATGTAGAAAATTCGATTTTCTATTTGCTGCAAAAACATCATTTATCTAAGGTCTTTTATTAGAAAAGGAGCGCAAATTCTTTTTATAGTGTCGTTGTAGCGCTGTCTCTTTAACTTTCGCGGCTCTCGACAACAGTGACATATGTTCAGTTGTGAATGAGGCAAAATAGCGGCCGGCTATACGGTACTCATGAAGGAGGACATCTTTTGAATTAGAATGTTCTTACAGGTAAGTTCAACACACTTCATTGATAAATGTTTTTAAGCATTTCGTCACAATATCTAATATGCCTTTCATGCAGATAAATATTTATAATATCTGTACAGACATATTTTGTGTTATGACGTTACTGCAGAAAACATTATTATTACAACTAATAATAACAGTTATTATGTCGTTTTTGATAATAAGCAAAACATTTCATTCATTGAAATCATAAATATGTTTGTTATTAAGCCGTTATTGTATAAAATTAACAGTGAGTTTTTAATTAAATTTTAATTATAAATTGTTATGCGTCGTTTTAGTTAATAATAAAAATGTAATTTTCAGACAGACAATGTCGTTTCCAAGAAACTCGAGAGGTAAAAAAAATCCTAGCGTTGCACGATAAAAGAAACACAACCAATGAAGAAGTTGTACAGAAATACCTACCAGAGTACCTTCTTCACTGTATTTATTTATGTTTTAAGTACTTACTACACAATAGTAATAGTAATTCATCACAGTAATTTACAATTTCCTTACTGGAACGGTATTGTAGCCTGTAGTAATGGGACTGTAGGATCTTTAACTAAAACTTGAAATTAACATAATTTTTAGTAATTTTCAGATAACAAAGAGAATAACGATGATTTGTCGTTCAGCTCATTATCAGATATACTCTCATGATGATACTTATTGAGAGGGTTAGTGTTTTATATACTTGAAGTGATTTAAAGAAGTAGTTTTTTAACCTATTATTACAGAATTTAATTGCAATTCCATCAACTTCATCACGAAATATTCCAAGTCCAAGCTAAAATAGAAAGAAAACATAAGCAAAAAATGAAGCTAGTTGGCGGAGAAATGTGATTAAAAAGCTAAACTGTTCGAAGACGTTTGTCTTCAGGCTATTGGCCAATTATATATTAGTTGATGATAACTGAGGTACACATAACAAGCACCCAAAACTGGACGACGTCATAAAGGGAGACAGCATACGAAATTATATAAAGACTATACCAAAAATAGAGTCCCATTAAACGAGAGTCAATACAACAAGGTCAATACAGTTTTCATAGACGGAAGTAAGAAAATAAGTGATATTCACAGTAATTATGTTGAGCTCAAAAGCAAAATAACCAACCTTATGGGAATTATGTTAAATTTTATAAAATATTTTAAAGAAAATAGAAAAGATGACCACGAGAACCATTTAAAAGAAAAACAATTATGTTGAGAATAAAAAGCTTAAGCAAGTTAAATGTTTTAAATTTTACCATTTGTGATTTAAAAACTAACAAGGTAGAATGCTATGTTTGGGACGAGTCGAATGCCAACAGAGGAGTTTATGACTTAGGAACTTGTGTCTCTTTACTTTGTGCCATTCCTGTAATAATAACGATAGTTAGACGTAAGCCAATTGTTGATTTTACAGATTTAATACTTTAAACTACTATGTTCTTGATTTTCTTTATTCCAAACGTCAATAAATATTTCTTTCTATATCGGCATTTTTTGTGATAATTACTAACTATCGACTCCAAAAGAAGAAAATTTTATCGTGTATAGCGTCATAAGCCTACATAATTAAAAAAAAATATCTTGTTTATCTGCAATAATGACACTAGTGATACCTGGTGTCACAAAAACCTTCGTATCTCTTTGAATAAATATGAAACTTAAAGTTTTATACTTTTTATTATATAAAATGATAATCACATTGTCATGTTTAATCTATAAAAACAACAAAAATAAAGATTTTCTCCCGTAAATCGAATTATAAACCTTGAAAATGCTCTCCTGTAAAACAGTACTTTTTGAGAAATGTCAATGTTGTTGCAAATGAGCGATTTCGACTTTGGGTTCGAGCCCTTTAAAGCGCTTTTATTCCATTTTAATCACTTTAGGTTCCAAATGGCTAGAATCCAGAGCTGTGAAGTCTGATCAAAATGTAAAAATATCTGTCATACCACTGTTAAAACACGTAATAGACACCTCGGAGTAATTTGAAAATAATAAAATCACGCTTGTTGTAATATAATGCAATACATTAAAACAAGTACGTGTGTATTTACGCGTGCCAAGGGCCTGTGTATTTACAAAAATCCAATCACGACGCTTTATATTTATCTATTTTATTCATGATAAACTGCACATACTTAACCTTAAAATTAAACTTCAGCTTAGATTTTTTTTTTAAATGATATATAATATGTTGTTGCAAATTAATTTTTTTAGTGGGTTAAACTTCTATACATTGTCTGGCATTGTCCTTTAAAGTTAAGCTTTTCTAGGCTCTCCGCACATCAAATCCAAAATTCAGCTCATTCTCGGTTAATTTGCATTTCCAAATGTATACGAGTATATTATCTGGACCATTATGTACAATACAAATTTATTAAATCATGTGACACACAAAAAAACCTAAAATATTCATTAACGACTGACGCCCCGCGGTTTCACCCGTGTACCTAGTTTGCGTTCCTGTGAGAATACGGGGATAAAATATAGCCTATGGCACTCAAAAACAACATGCCGTTCTAGTGGTAAATGATTTTTTTAAATCAGTTCAATAGATCCAGAAATTACCCCTACAACACCACAAACTATCTCTTTGTAATATACTCGTAAATATAGATGTATAGTTGAGAAATTACAAAAAGATTATGAATGGTTTAATCAGCTAAAGGGGAATGCCCACCGGCCCATACAACGTCGACCCAGGGAATCCAGGTATACTCCTGTATAAAAGTATATGGACATGTTATTATGATGTTTAATTTTTTTTTTTATTGAGAAAGAATACAATAAGGAACTTAAGCTAACTTATCCTAATAACTATACAAATAATGCCCACGTGGAATGGTGGCAAGAATACTGGCTGCATTTCCGCGCTGGACAGCCAGGCTGATCCTTTGCGCAAAAAATGAGCCAGCCCTTCTGTCACCAGTCGAGGCAACAAGCCGCGGTGAAATGGTACGGAAAAATTTTTTGGCACTGCGACTCCATGGCCCAAGGGTCTCCACGGCAAAAGGTACAAATATGGAACTCTCTGTCAGAGAGGCATACTTGAGCCACTTACCGGTTTCAGCTTTTTCTGCTGCGGCGCCCGGTCTTGATGTTTAAATAAGGATGTGGTTAAATAATTGACTTAATAAATGTATATTTTTTGAAGAAAAATACATTTTTTTATCACTCTTCTAGGGCAAAATGGTCGCCGGTGTACTAAAGCTGTGAAAACATCTGAAGCTGTATTATTATTTTCTGTTACTAACAAGCTTAACAAACAAGAAAACGAACAAACAACCCTATAATAAGCTTTCAATAATATCGTAAAACTCAGGCTGAATGGTCAACTATTTTAGCTTGTCCCCGTTGTGGACAATTTAAAGGCGAATTAAAAATGTCGTATAACGTCGTCGTTGGTGTAGCAAACTTTTTTTGATAAAGTTATGATTTCTTTATTAATGTAGAATTATCAAGTTTTTTTTAGATTAATGTAAATTGCCGGGTGCTTAGGGTAGATTTGGGCCTGGGATGGGCAATTTTCTTTTGTTAATTCAACTATTTATTATGTTTTTATTTTAAATCGTAAATACATAATTAATTTGCCACTATCGCACACTGCTAGTATGTACGTTTTTGTAGGCATTTTGTATTATAGAAAAAATACAAACCCAAAAAATTAAGGGGAAAAACAAGCAACAGGTATTAGATAGAAGCAGGCGTTACTTTGCGTAAGTTCATCATGAATATATAATAATTTATTTATTTTGCTATCATCCGCGAAATGCCGACGAACCAATGCGACAACGTCACCCAGGTCCGACAAAATACTCTCTACGTACATTTCACCCCGAAACCGGAGCATCCTCGGGAGATGTTGACTCTACAACGTGCTATTGCAAAGTGCAATTGCACGTTGTAGAGTGACGTTGTCGCATGGGTTCGTCGGCTTTTCGCGGATGATAGCAAAATAAATAAAGTATTATATAAGCAACAGGTATGGTGCTCTTCGTATGCAATAATAATATATATTTTAAGATAAATGTCACAATAACAAATACACTGATAGTATGCAATTTATTATGATTAAAGATAAGGTTCAATGTTCTGAATAAGTACCTACTGACTGTATTTTGTGATTGCTTAAATATTTTTGTCATTTGTATCTGTCATCACATCTTGATCATAAAATTATCATTTTATTATCAGATCAACATTACGTCTTTTGTGTTTATTATATAAATGAAAGACATTTTTAGATACTTGTTTGAAAGGGCACTGGCTTAACACGTACGAGGTAAGCGTTGGTTTTCGATTTAAAATATGATATATTTTTTTATCTTTTTCATATTTGTTGAAAACGAAATTTTTGTTGAAAAATCCGAGAGAACAGTTAATAATTATGTTAGACTGTGTAGACAAACTGCCAGGCAAAAAAAATACGCGAAATAACCTTCCGTGCTGGGGTTAAAATGTAATAAAAACAAATTTTAATAATAGTCTCTTAATGATCATAAACAATGATATAACATAGAATGCGATAATAATTGTAATTATAAATTTTTAATGGGCAGACTGACTTATACGAATTCGCGCGTTTATCGTGGCCATAATAATTGTAGTTAACTTTAAATATATTTCAATAAAATATTCAATTTATTTTTAGAAAAAAAAATCTACAGCTATGTTGTGGCATATGCTTGTAGTTTGCTCGTTTGCAGCTATAGTGTCAGGAAGGAGTACCTCAGATTCACTACTCGTAAATATCGAGCAAGGGCCTGTAAAGGGATACAAACCATCTCAAGGAGGTCTTTATGTGTTCTATAATATACCTTATGCAACAGCGCCTACTGGAACTGAAAGATTCAGGGTGAGAAAATACAATATTTTGCCTATATGTTTTAATTTATGTTGCCTATTTATTTCATCGGTTTTCAGGTTAAATCTAGATAAATAACTAACTATATTTAACTAGCTAACACTTTAAGTAAATTAATAGAAATAGAAAGATAATGCAGTAATGTGTTTTGTATCTAAAAAAATTAAGAGGTTAAAATCATTATTTTGTCAATTAAGAATGTTCTAATAGCCATTAAAATTTTACGATTTAATATATTACTTTATGTTATTGCTAACTGATTTTTAATCGTCAATATTTTTTATACAGCCACCTCTTCCGCCACCAACATGGACTGAACCTTTTGAAGCGGTTCAAAGCAAAATTGTAATGTGTCCACAAGGGATGCCCAACTGGAACGCGAATCAAGAAAACCGTATTCAAATGCAAGAAGATTGTTTGATAGCAAACGTATATGTCCCTGATACAGACGAAAAAAATCTCCCCGTTATTGTATACGTACATGGCGGAGCGTACCAACTCGGACATGGGACTGATATGGAAGCAACAACCCTGGTCAAAACAAGAAACATAATTGCTGTCAGTTTTAACTATCGTCTAGGAGCTCATGGCTTACTCTGCCTAGGAACTAAAGGCATACCCGGCAACGCTGGTATGAAAGACCAAGTAGCCTTACTTCGGTGGGTACAAAGTAACATTGCGCAATTTGGTGGGAATCCCAATGATGTTACTATTGATGGATGGAGTGCAGGTGCTTCGTCAGTTGATCTAATAATGCTATCAAAGATGGCAAGAGGATTGTTTCATAAAGTTATACCGGAAAGTGGTTCTAATACCGCATCATTCAGTGTTCAAGTTGATCCTCTTGCAAACGCTAGAAATGTCGCAAAAGAATTAAGATTTAATGACATCGATAATATAGATGCACTAGAAAATTTCTTCCTCAATGCACCCATAGACTCTTTGTGGTCCGTAAACGTTTTTACTAGTAAAAATAGTTCCGTGGTGTTTTCTCCGTGCATAGAACGAGACATTGGAGAGGAAATGTTCCTCGACGATCATCCAGTAAATATTTTAAAGAGCGGCGACTATCCCAAAGTGCCAATGCTGTATGGCATTTCTGAAATGGAGGGTATATTCCGTGTAGGATTTTTTGGACTTTGGAGAAATGCAATGAATGAAAAATTTTCTGACTTTTTCCCAGAAGACTTAGAATTTGAAGACGAGAATGAAAGAAACGAGGTGGCAAGCAAAGTTAAACAATTTTACTTTGGAAACGAGCCTGTCGGTGAAAATAATATTCTATCTTACGTGGATTACTTCACAGATGTAATGTTTGGATACGGAACAGCAAGAGCTGTGCAGTTGCAAGTAGAAGCTGGCAATAACCAAATTTATTTATATATCTACGGATTCGCCGACGAAAGTGAAGACTATATATTACACACAAACGTTCGTGGTGCTACACACTGTGCACAAACTAATGCCGTGATGGATCAAGGAGACGAAAGTAAACTTTCCGCAGAAAATCAAAAAATTAAGGCTGTTATGAGAGATTTATGGGGAACCTTTATAAAAACAGGGTAAGAAATTTAACATCTTTTTAAAATGTGTCGAGTTGTCACCCATAGCTTTCTTCATTGGTTACTGTTATTTAGCATAAATTAAAATAGAATGACGCTTGACAAGGTCCGCTTGTTAATTATTAATTATACATGTAATTTTATTGTGTTTGTTCAGTAGATGTCAAAATCGTATATTTTTATCGACTTACAACGACACGCTAATCGTTTAAGTTACATATAGATCTGTTTTTACAACCGCAAAAGTTTTAAAAATTGAAAATGTATGCGAATTCTTTATCGATAGACTAGTTATCCGCTATTACCCTATATTTTTGAAAATGTCATTCACATACTTTCTTTTTATTTTCGAAGCGTTAGTGTTTGTAGAAAGAGAATCAATAAGTTGTTTGGCATGCCCCTATAGCCAAGTGGCACGACGAACCTCTTTCTACGATCGCAAACGCTACGAAAAGTAGAAAAATGTATGGGAATGACAGATCTTGATCACGTGACCTGTCGATAGCAAATGTCATTCCTATACATTTTTTTAGTTTTTGAAGCGTTTGCGATTGTAGAAAGAGAATCGTCGTGCTACAGGAGATGGCTAGATCGGCTCGTCTATTAACTTCCGTCTACGTACATTTAATACTCAGTGTAGAAAGATAACAAGATCAAAAAGATCACTGATACGAGTAATGTGATTTGAACTTCCTATACTCGTAATATCTGTAAAATAAATATTTATTACATTTTTTTTTTATTCTTTACAAGTTAGCCCTTGACTACAATCTCACCTGATGGTAAGTGATGATGCAGTCTAAGATGGAAGCGGGCTAACTTGTTAAGAGGAGGATGAAAATCCACACCCCTTTCGGTTTCTACACGGCATCGTACCGGAACGCTAAATCGCTTGGCGGTACGTCTTTGCCGGTAGGGTGGTAACTAGCCACGGCCGAAGCCTCCCACCAGCCAGACCTGGACAAATTAAGAAAATCTCAATCTGCCCAGCCGGGGATCGAACCCAGGACCTCCGTTTTATAAATCCACCGCGCATACCACTGCGCCACGGAGGCCGTCAAAAAAAATGTATTTATTACATAATGACTACCATATCTAATAATAATAAACTGAGTCAGGAATAAAATATAACCCATACAAATCAACAATTTGACATTCGCATTTATTACTATAAATATGTCAAATAAATATGCAAGATATAAATATGTCAAATAATATAACAAAATGAGTTTTGTATTCCCTTGAGCCATGTATGAGAGAGAGTTTTTCCTCATTAATTGTACAAAAAACAAATAGTATACGGTTTTGGTATGAAATAAGTTCTTTAACCGACTTCAAAAAAGGAGGAGGTTCTGTGTTCCGCTGTACCAACCCATGTTTATGTTCACCGATATTACCATCGTTTGTGTGATTTTAAAAATATATTTTGAGGGTGGACCCATTAGTATTCAGGGTCTGATGATGTGATCCTAGAGAAATTGAGATAAATCGAAATTCAAAATTTAATTAATTAATTTCAAGTAGGCTAAGTTTACAAGCACTTTTGATACGTTAATTGACTATTTATAAAGATTCTACCACCGCACCGGTTTGGAAAGCAGGTTCTGCTGATAAGAAACCGGCAATAAACTCAACAGTTGCTCTTTTTACAAAAAAAAATAAAAAAAAAAACTCTTACAACTCATACTTTGTGTGATTTGGATATTTTTTAAGTAACTTGCGCATTTGCTTATGACACTTTGTGAAGATGAACTTATGATGGAGACCTCAAATGGCCTATGTAGTTGCATATGCATTTTGAAGTTTTGTATTTAACTTTTCATTACAGAAAACCCGTCCCAGAAGGTTCTGAATACCCAGCGTGGCCCGCCGTGGGGGTAAACCGGGCACCTTACATGTACCTGAACAGCAAACTGGAGTTGAGAGGTTCATTCCTGGGAAGCCGAGCTACGTTCTGGGACGATATTTACAGCAAACACTTCAGAATGCCAGTACCACCGACTCATTAGAAATGTATCTAAAAATAATTGGACTGAAATTGACTGAAAACCGAAATAAAGCTTGAAGTTTTTATACACATAATATATTTGATGTTGTCTTTTGTGTCGACTGACCTAGACGTTTCGCACGTTTTTGGTTTCATGGTATTTCAAGAATGCGCCATATTAGATTCAAAATGGCGTCATTCAGTTAATATTAATACAATTAGATTGTATTTATCAGATTACTATCTCTGATAATTCAAATTTCACCTATTCGCGGTACATCTTGTGACCCAAGAACTGATAAATTTCAACTTGATTACATAATAATAATATATATAAATATCTCCCAATTTTTTAGGTTGAAGAACTAAGTTGCAAGATTTGGTAGGACTTGTATTGATTGATCTGGTACATTCGGACAAATCCCAAAATTTGGAAATGTCTTAAAGACAGGGTTCTTGTATTACCTAAAAGTTTCGGTTTTCTCACACCGTCCCTGGTATTAGGCATTGGAGGTCATTATAACATTATCGACCCATACTCGTTTATCTAGCATCTTCATAATCATAACACAAACTTATCAGCTCCTTCAGATCACGTAATCTAACTAGAGGTATTTCCTGATATGAGAGATGATCATATCTGCATATCCTCTGATTGATCGTAAATCGTTATCGTTTCATATATATCATTTGACTCGTAAAACAATAATAATAATAAAAATAATCATTCTCTTTATAAAACTTATCGTAAAACGTAACATCTATACTAATATTATAGAACTGAAGAGTTTGTTTGTTTGGTTGAACGCGCTTTTTGAAGAACACGAAAGTTTTATTAACCTATTACACACTCCATTCCTGCGGGCATTCCTTTCGGTTTCTACACCTCCCACCAGCCAGACCTGGACCAATTAAGAAAACCTCAATCGGTCCAGTCGGGGATCAAACCTTCATCTTGTAAGTCCACTGCGCATACCACTGCGCCACGGAGGCCGGCAAAAATTCACGCGGATGAAGTCGAGGGCGTCCGCTAGTTTATTACTATAGTAAACCTTCTGGTTTATATCCCTGTACGCCGATTTTACAGTAATAAAAATGCAACTGCGGGCCCGAATTAGATCCTGTATTTGTCGATCCACTGAACAGTGAAATAGACTGGTTACTTTCTGAATACATAATGTTTTCTTTATATTTTCCCTATTTACCTACTCTATTTTTAGTGCCTTCTATTTTTATATTGAATATGCCACGACTGTTATCGATTAAGATATTATTTATCTAGTTATCAGTGGATGCTTATAAGCACTGCTACTTAAGAGCTGATTCGCGGGCGTTTTCAGATTATTTGATATTTATAATTATCATAAATTATATTATCACTAGCGGACGCCCGCGACTTCGTCCGCGTAAAATTCGATGTCAACTTTACTACTTCCCTACCCTACCCCTACCCTACCCTACCCTTACCCTACCATTACCCCTACCCCTACCCTACCCAACCCCTACCCCCACCCTAACCCTACCCTACCCCTACCCTACCTTACCTACACCTTACCCCCATCCTACCCGTACCCTCCCTGTACCCTATGTCTTTCCTACCCCTATCTCACGCCTATCCTACCCCTACCCTACCTCTACCCACACCCTACCCCTACCCCACCCCGGCCAATTTTTGAAATTGGACCAGTAGTTCCGAAGATTACCCCATTTAAAGAATGTTACAAAATTACAAACTTTACCTCTAGTATTAGTATAGATTCTCAACCCATATTCGGCTCACTGCTGAGCTCAAGTCTCCTCTCAGAATGAGAGAGGTTAGGCCAATAGTTCACCGCGCTGGCCCAATGGGGATTAGCAGACTACACACACGCAGAGAATTAAGAAAATTCTCTGGTGTGCAGGTTTCCTCACGATGTTTTCCTTCACCGTTTGAGACACGTGATGTTTAATTTTTTAACCGACTTCCAAAAAGGAGGAGGTTCTACGTAATCCTCTGCGTGTGTGAAGTCTGCCAATCCGCATTGGGCCAGCGTGGTAGACTATTGGCCTAAACTCTCAATCTGAAAGGAGACTCGAGCTCCACAGTGAACCGAATATGGGTTGATAATGATGATGATGATGAACGGTGATAATGTTTGACTTTGTAATGATCACCACGTAAGTGATAATGACCGACCGTAGGAGAGGTTTCCGAGGCACGGGTGTAATACCACCGACTACCCAATTAAGGTATAAGTTTGTCCTAGGAATTTCAAAATATGAAAAATTTGGAAAAAAGTGCTCCATATTTCATACTCGACCCCTCGAACCCAGAACCTCGTGATCGATACTCCACTTACTAACCACTGCACTTACGAGATTAGGTACGATAATTTAATAACGAGGCTAAAATCACTATTGTAATCTATTTTCCTAATTTGTTCGACCCAAGGTCCTAGACAAATAAAGATATAAAACTTTTTTAATAAAGTCCAAGAGGGATTTTATAAGGTTCCCTCCATAAATTTTTCCACCTATATCACGAATTTTCGCCCATTCTCTGAAGCCGTTCAAGTTTTATGCGAGGAGTTCGTATTAAAATCATATTCTCGGAGCAAGATGAAGCTGTAAGACGTTCATACTTTGCTCTTACACGAGATGTAGTGTGCAATAGCAGACCGATATTGTGTTTAAAAATAAACTTGCCTTTGCCTTTACTCTAGTCTATCTAATTATAAATTTGAAAAGTTTGTTTGATTGAACGCGCTAATCTCAGGAACTACTGGTCCGATTTGAAAAATTCTTTCAGTGTTAGATAGCCCATTTATCATGAAAGGTTATTGGATATTCCCGTATATAATTTATTCCAGTATTGTTACAGTAACGGGAGCCACAGACAAAGTGATTCCTCGAGACTTTAAGCATTTTTTAATCCCCACAACCATATCTCAAATTTTTGCAACCGTCGACAAAAATCTTTTTTAAGGACGTTTCACAGCCGTTTAAAAAGTGGAACAAACGTAACATTTTAAAACGCGATATGTTGTTGGGAATGAAATAGTAACGAGACAAAACAATAAAATCACAATTTTATTGTTGGCGTAGTCATAATTATATGAACTTTTTTTAGTTTATGTGATGATTCTTGTTTAAATAAATAATCTGAAATAAAAATATGTTTGTTTTGGAAAGGCTCATTTTCTGCTCATAATATCATCCATACTTCCATCCATCTAGTGACACAGTACTCTTCGTGTCACCTTTACACATAAAATGGCTCAAATGACCACAGGCTCACAAACTTTCAGCCGTCTTAAATATTATTTTTTTATAATTAAATCGATGATTGAAATTGAAATATTCATTGAGACAATAACCCAAATTGCTTTAACAAATTTATTCAACAAACGTTTTACCAATGACTATGGTAATACAGAATATAGTAGTAGAATTTACCAGAGATTCCATCTACTTCCTAGAATTCTTGTTTGAACGGCTAAAGTCAGTTGTGTCGCATACATTACTAGTTTTCACATGCTTCATACTTAAAAAGCTGTTCATTTCATTACTTGTTTATATTATGCACCTGAGACGTGATAGCCCAGTGGATATGACCTCTGCCTTCGATTCGGAGGGCGTAGGTTCGAATTCGGTCCGGGGCATGCATCTCCAACTTTTCAGTTATGTGCATTTTAAGAAATTAAATATCGCGTGTCTCAAACGGTGAAGGAAACCATAATGAGGAAACTTGCATATCTAAGAGTTTTCCTAATTCTCTAGGTGTGTGAAGTCTCGCAATCCGAATTGGGCCAGCGTGTTGGCGAAATACCTAACCTCTCATCCTGAGAGGAGATTCGTGCTTAACAGTGAATATGTACCTTATCTGTTTTTTATCTGTGATATGACTTTGATGATTAATTATTGACGTTAGAATGGTGGACTATAACCGTAAATATATATCATCTTACCTTTAAAACTTCGAGGTAAAAATTTTAGTTACACTAATTTTATCGTTCCATTAGCTGACGCCGCGCGGTTTTACCCGCGTGGTTTTCGTTCCCGTAGGAATACGAAGATAATATATAGCCTTTCTCGATAAATGGGCTATCTAACACTGAAAGAATGTTTCAAATCAGACCAGTAGTTCCTGAGATTAGCGCGTTCAATCAAACAAACAAACAAACTCTTCAGCTTTATAACATATATTATTAGTATAGAAGTATAGATTCGGCTTCTGTCTTCTGATATAGACTGATGATAGATTTATGGTTTATTGACACTTCCTGTCAACTTCCTGTCAAAAGATAGTATCATGACAAATACTTAAAATTGCTAACACGCATCAAAGCAAGCAATGTATGTAAAACAAATTTCATATACGTTGAGGAAGAAAATGAATGCTATGGCTGACTTCAGTTTCCAATTTCCAATAGTCCGTTGCTAATTCAGTCCCCACCGCAAACATGGCAATGTCACTGTGCCATTTCCTGGCGGACATCACACACAGTGTATACTGTATAACATAGCAGTAGCGAAGACTGAAATTTTATAGAAGGTAACCCATTCATGTGGTTTTATAGTTTGTTTTTGGCTGAGTACGTTAAATTATATTACTTACGTCCGTAAAACTCGAGTCACAGAATAACAAAAATGAAAATCTACGTAAAATTGATATTTTTACTTGCGAATTAAAGTTTACTTTTTACTTATTATTGACTTCTATAACATAAAAAGGAATCGCAAAATGCGTTGGTAAGCGCATAACTCAACAATGCCTGGACCAATTTGGCCGATTCTTTTTTTTTAATGTTCGTTGAAGTTCTAGGATGGTTTTTACGGCGAGAAAAATTTAAAAAGACTAAAAAAAAAATATACTCCTATACAAACGATTTGTAATAATTTGAATTTTAATATGTACTTATAGGGTAGGGGTAGGGTTGGGGTAGGTAGGGGTAGGGTAGGAGTAAGGTAATAGTAGGGCAGGGGTAGAGTGGGGATAGGGTAGGGGTAGGGTAGACGTTGGATAGGTGTAGGGTTGGAGTAGGGTAGGTAAGGGTATGGAAGAAGTGCACAAAAGTCAAAGCGAAGCTTGACCGAGTCCGCTAGTTTAAATAGATCTTTTAATATAATCAAAAGCATAATAGCACAACCATACACACATAAAATCTAGCACAAACATAATTATTCAAAACAAATAATATAACATAGTACGCACGACAAGAACTATATCGCAGCAATAGTGAATATAATTTATTATGTATGTTTGTTTTAAATGTTAATCGGACAGGAATCGGGTTGTTAGAGTCCATCACCGCTGTAACATAGTTGCTATGTTACACATAGCAGTTTCGGAGCTAGGTATCTTATTGAAGATATACTTATTACCTTAGCCACAGTAAATATCTTTACTCTGCCTTAGTTCTTTATTGAAAAACACGAAAGTTTTATAAACCCATCACACACTCCATTCCTGCGGGCCTCTTAATGCTTAATTGCTTAATATACACTGAACCTGGCTTAATGTTAACAAAATAAATTAAGTAAGTACATAATAAAGCACAGAAATTTTAATACCAAGATTTCTGTGAATGAAAATTCGATTCGATGTAACATTTTCAGGAACCAGTAAGTTCCTGAAATCAGCGCGAGCCGGCAATAAAAAAAACTCCTAATTTTCATAATAAAAAAAATAATAAAATGGATCTATACTAGTATTGTAAAGCTGAAAGGAACTACAGGTCCGATTAGAAAAAAATCTTCCAGTGTTAGATAGCCCATTTATCGAGGAAGGCTATATTGTATTATCACCGTATTTTATTATCACGTGGGTGAAACCACGCGGCGTCAGCTAGTTTATTAATAAACAAGTAATATTAATGCTTGTATTGTCCTAATTTACGAGTATATTGTGTATTGTATAAGTATCCGAACATTGTAACTCTTTGGTTTAACCGTAGTTGGGATACAGTTTTCACGCTTTTTATTTTAATCGTGTTATGGGTAAGCCAATATACAGGATGTTAACTGGATTACGTATACATCGTTTGCTGCTATCATCCGCAGGCTGTAGAGATTACTCGCTATATCGATCCATAGCGACACACATCCTTTCCCAGGGAGCCAATATTACCTACTATACTATGCGTTTTAATGTATTATAAGTATCAGAAGTGGGATACAAATAGCTAGATTATACCTTTACTAACGCAATTTCAACTTAAATTTTATTAGTATTTATCTATTAGTATAGATCCAAGCCCCACAGCTTATATGGGATAGAAGGTATAAATGCTCTGCTTATTTCTGAAGCATTATTGTGGTCTGACCTAATACATGATGTGGCATGAAGCTTAAAACCTACGACATACGGATCTCTGTCTGTTTATATCTACAGATATTTAGCGTACCAGACACATGCCGTGGCAGACAAAATAATATTTTTCTATACAGTGTTTATTAACGTATTTATATCTATCGTAACGCGGCCGAGCAGACGTTGACAGTCACGGCCCGTTCGGTTGACAATTGACAGCGTCTTACACGAATTACCAAATGACAATGAACGCCATTAAGACATAAGCGCCGCGTCTGGGGGACTTCTTTCATGAAAAGAACTTTAAGTGTCTCTAGGTACCTGCTAGACATGACATGTGAATAGACGGTGTCTGTGGGTGTCTGCCACGCTACTTGTCTGTAACGCACTGTGTCTGTAGATATAAACGGACTTTTAAACGTTACTTTGTGTGTAGCGTTGTTCGATTCCTCATTTTCGAAGTAAATATGAATTTACAGGTTGCAGTGAGATCCGTTTAAGAAGCAGTGGATGTCCATCAGTCCATGATGACGATAATACAGTGTGCCTGTTTAAGTGTAAGTGTAAACAACGATAATTATTAGAATTAATGATAACATTACCAACCCATATTCGGCTCACTGCTGAGCTCGAATCTCCTCTCAGAATGAGAGGGGTTAGGCCAATAGTCCAACACGCTGGCCCAATGCGGATTGGCAGACTTAACACACGCAGAGAATTGAGAAAATTCTCTGGTATGCAGGTTTCCTCACCATGTTTTTCCTTCACCGTTTGAGACACGTGATATTTAATTTTTTCTATACTTACTTATTTAAAAATCTGTAAGCTGCATCTTCACTGAGTAATTTTATTTATTTACTAGCAGATGACCGCGGAATACATCTGTGGAATTCAGCTTTCACAAATCCCGTGGGAACCATGGATTTTTCCGGGATGAAATGTAGCCTATGTGTTAAATAAATCTATTTCTATTCAAAATTTCAATCAAATCGCTTCAGTAGCACAAAGGAGGAACAAACATACCCACTTATACAAACATAAAAATTTCAAGAGTTACAAGAGTTACAGTTTTAAAAATTTGTTTATACATTATAAAAAAAATACGAAATAAAATGTAATGCAACAATTTTTAAAATTCAACCCCTAAAGTGGTGAAATAGAGGTTGAAAGTTTACATTGATTCCCACGCGTACGAAGTCGCGGGCATCCGCTAGTACATAACAAATACAGATATTAGATGATCCATTTTAATACACGTTGTAAAACTCATACATCACTCTAAAACAGAGGTGTCGTTAATCTCGTAAGGGCTGTAATTGACAAGGCGGTGTCGTTACTCGCTGATTAAACTCACAACCCTTTCCCGAGCTTTCAGATATTTTAATTATTATACGGAAATTTAGATAAGGGAGTGTAATATGTTCAGTGGGCGATGGAGCGAGCTACGCTTGGAGTTTCTCTGCGTGATCGACTCAGAAATGAGGAGATCCGTAGAAGAACCAAAGTCACTGAGATAGCTCAGCGAGTCGCGAAGCTGAAATGGCAATGGGCAGGGCATATAGTTCGAAGAGCCGATAGCCGTTGGGGGAAATAGCGCTGTGTTGGTTGACCCCCACTAGGTGAACCGAAGATATCAAGCGTGTTGCAGGGAGCCGCTAGATGGTGGCGGCTCGAGACCGTGGTGTTTGGGAGTCTAGTCTAGTCTAGTCTACCGGCAAAAACGTACCGCCAAGCGATTTAGCGTTCCGGTACGATGCCGTGTAGAAACCAAAAGGGGTGTGGATTTTCATCCTCCTCCTAACAAGTCAGCCCGCTTCCATCTTAGACTGCATCATCACTTACCATCAGGTGAGATTGTAGTCAAGGGCTAACTTGTAAAGAATAAAAAAAAAACATGCATTTGTGTAAAGAAAACCCCATTCAAACCAGATTAGTATTGCGGACATACAAATACAACAAGGTGCTGGAATGACGACCTCGCACTAGAATGTGCAGTGTTGGTCGACCCCCACCAGGTGGACTGACGACATCAGGCGAGTCGCAGGGATTCGCTAAGTCCCTACAAAAGGCCTATGTCCTGTAGTGGACGTCCATCGGCTGATATGATGATGATACAAATATACATACAATTGGTTGACATGTCGAACCTCCAAAGTTAGTTAAAAAAAAATCATCTACGAGTTAAAACCCGGTGTGCATGCAACCTAAGGTTCTATAGTTCTAAGGCCTCCCTGAGGACAGTTTCCATCAGATGTCCAATATCCGGTTACTAGGAAATGGAATAGCTATGGCTATCTTGAAGTTATAACAGCGGTAAATACCTGCTTATACACACTAACCTATATATTAAAACCCCCTACGTAAAAGAGGGGAGTTTTAAGTTTGACGTCTCTGTTTGTCTATCTGTCTGGATACCATAGTTCCCAACGGATGAAGCAATTTCAATATTTTTTTTTTATAAATAGGTGTCTTTTGTGCGAGTGTTCTTAGACATGTTTGATGAAAATCATTTGAGCAGTTTAAAGGTTCTGGGGGTTGAAAGTGGGGAAGAATAACCGAATACTGTAAATATACACGAGTGGGGTCTCAAATGAGAGCGCACTGAAAAAGAATAAGTAGTTATTGCTGACATCAAGTCAAGACATCGATGTGGAATTAATTGGTGGTGTAATTAATTTTTACTTATGTGAATTAGCTTTTATTTGTTTTTTCTATATATTGATATCTTAGATTATATTGTAGATTAGATTAGAATACATTAGATTATGTTGTACATAGAAGAATTAATGGACATGAATACACCTACCTATAGCTGAGAAATGTAACGACATAGTATAAACACACTCTGTAATTATTGTTGTGAAAATCTTTTAATAGCTAAACATTAACATAATATAAAAATGTAATTAAATGTGAGGATGAATTTAATGTATGAGTGGTAAGAACATTTATAATCTTTATTGATTTATTAAGAAAAATAAATAAATAAAGATCATGGAAATTAAATCCACCACGCTGCTCCAATGCTGGCTGGTGGGCTTAAGTTTGACTTTGTTACGATCATTATCAAATGTTAATGAGAATGTCCGACGGTTTTTAACGCCCACGATGGTGTAACTTTTGAAAATATGGATGACCCAGGACTCGAACCCAGCTAGGCTATTTTGTAACGATAGGTTTATAACTCGCGAGTGCGACTTTCGAATTCACCTCTATCTCTCTCTGTTTAACACGATACTATAAAATGAGAAAGATAGCGGTGAATTCGAAATTCACACTTACGAGTTAAACAAGACGTCGTTAGAGAATAGCCGTGCAGAACGTAGCAGATCCCTGTGTCCGTCCGTAGCCTTATAGTACTGACGAGGCTTTTTTTTTCTTTTTCAGAGTCTATTCTTTAGCTTTTTCTGACCTCAAAGACGTCACCGGTGGTTTTGGGTGGTTTTGACGGCCTCCGTGGCGCAGTGGTGTGCGCGGTGGATTTACAAGACGGAGGTCCTGGGTTCGATCCCCGGCTGGGCCGATTGAGATTTACTTAATTGGTCCAGGTCTGGCTGGTGGGAGGCTTCGGCCGTGGCTGGTTACCACCCTACCGACAAAGACGTATCGCCAGGCGATTTAGCGTTCCGGTACGATGTCGTGTAGAAACCGAAAGGAATGTGGATTTCATCCTACTCCTAACAAGTTAGCCCGCTTCCATCTTAGATTGCATCATCACTAACTTACTTAGGCTAACTTGTAGAGAATAAAAAAAAAAGAGCTCAGAAACATCGCCTGGTGGACCCGAAGATAGATACAGAAGAAGTAATGAGCGTAACGACTCTCTAAGGTCATTCCTGTAATACTCAGACCTCGGCTTATAGGGCTATTCGGGAAGGGTGACGAGTCGATAAATAAAATACTAAAGTAAAAGTGTTCACAACTTTTTATTGCACCGTGTAACATTTGTAAAACGACCAAATTACTACACATAAACATTATTTACACACAAACAAACCTTATCATTACCACTTTGCTATAGGTAAATTACTACACATAAACATTTTTTACACACAATCAAACCTTATTACATACAATAAATAAATGAGTTTTTCGCGATTTTCAGGAAAATGGCAACTATTTTAAATTAGCAAAGTCAAAATTGTACAACAAGTAATTATCTATAAAAAGTTCTCAATACTTTTTTCGTAAGAGTCTCTGTAAGTATCAATTTAACTTTAAATGTTTCAATTTTAACTTTAAGACAGTACAAAACACTTAACCCTTAACCATTCTCATTAATAATTAATTAGTCATTATTATCATTGCGTAGGTAATTATAGAGATTTAATTTTATTAAAACATAATAAATATGTTATGTATGTGAAAATATGTCATTAATTGTAACAAACATTGTTTTTGGCTAAAGATATGTTTTATTTCAAAATACAAGCTGACGGTGAAAGGTGTTTCACATTAAACTAACGTCTACATTTACATATACAAATATCCATAAAGTCAGCCATTGACGGTCAATTATTCTAACGTTTCTGCAGCGCAAACGGCAGCGAAGACGTTTCATAAGTCGAGCCATCATGCACGCAGCGACCAATACACGATCAGTTACAGTCGTGGGTGCTGCAGAAACGTGAGTATAATTGACCGTCAATGGCGTGCATTAGGGGCCATCTACAGATGACATCTACACTAGTATTATAAGGTAAAATTTAATTGTTTATTTAATACGAATAGGCTCCGAAAATACATAACCAATTTAAAAAAATATATTTGACGAACAGGCTACATTATCAGCGAGTAACATAGGCTTTAATTTATCCCCGTATTCGCAAGGAAATGGGCACTATGCAGGTAAAACCTCGGGGACATCTACACTAGTATTATAAAGTAAGATTTCATTGTTTATTTATTACGAATAGGCTCCGAAAATACATAACCGATTTTAAAAATTATTTGACGAATAGACAGCTACATTATCAGCGAGTAACATAGGCTTCAATTTATCCCCGTATTCCCAAGGAAATGGACACTATGCAAGTAAAACCTCGGGGCGTCTGCTAATACTTTGTAACGAATTTTATGATTAATTGATCGTCGTCGTCGTCATCAACCCATATTCGGCTCACTACTGAGCTCGAGTCTCCTCTCAGAATGAGAGGGGTTAGGCCAATAGTCCACCACGCTGGTCCAATGCGGATTGGCAGACTTCATACACGCACAAAATGAAGATAATTCTCTGGTATGCAGGTTTCCTCACTATGTTTTCCTTCACCGATTGAGACACGTGATATTTAATTTCTTAAAATGCACACAACTGAAAAGTTGGAGGTGCATGCCCCGGACCGGATTCGAACCCACACCCTCCGGAATCGGAGGCTGAGGTCATATCCACTGGGCTATCACTGCTCTGATTAATTGATATGCTAACTTTATCACACACAAAAACAATGATTCTACTAAAAGCCTTTGATGTAATTAATTAATTATATTTATCGCTTGCAGTTTAGTTTTAATTAGTTTGTCACACAATGTCGAAACTAGTCGACCCTCGTCCTATATCTTTGACTAGCGGTCACATGCGTTGTTCCTACAGGATTAAAGGGGTAAAATATCGCGTTTGTCACTCACTGATAATGTAGCTTTCTATTGTCGTAAGAATTTTCATGTCGGTCGAGTAGTTTTGGAGTAATTTCTCAATCTTTCAAATCAAAAATCTTTTTCCTTTATAATATTTGTGTAGATATGGATATGACTTACAGACAGCCCCTAGATAGATTTAAATATAGACACTAATAACTAGTTAGATACTACATCTAATACAGGAAGCACAAGGGTTAGGTTAAGCACAACACAGAGTTCAATTGACAACTAACATTTAACTTTGTCATTTAAAATGCATATTATATCTAACACAAATAAAAATTAATAATAATTCATCATTATCAATCCATATTCGGCTCACTGCTGAGCTCGAGTCCACCACGCTGGCCCAATGCGGATTGACAGACTTTATACACGCAGAAAATTAAGAAAATTTGCCGGTGTGCAGGTTTCCTCACGATGTTTTTCCTTCACTGTTTGAGACACGTGATATTTAATTTCTTAAAATAATAATATTAAAACTATTCGGGGAAATCTGTTCGGTTTTCGATATAGGTAAAGGTACCTAAGATGTGTATGTAGAAGCGTTACACATTGTGTGTCCACAGTGATAACGCCCCTTCAGTTTATACACACAAACACAAGCTTGGTCTATCATCTAAAGCGTTGCCAATAAAAAATTTCTAAGTTCCCCACAAAACTAAGCGAAATTCCCTAAATTCGGGGAGAAATATATACCTTTTCTCCGCAAAATTTTCTACATGTGGACATGTAGAAATAAAGAAAAAACATGGATATTTTTAGGACATGTTATTCGTCTAGTTTAACGGTTTTTTGGAAACATATTGAAAATTACATTGATTTTATTGAGCATTTTCGTTATTAAGTCTCCAACAAGTGCCGCGTCGATGATAGTTAGATAGCATGATAATGGTATAAAATTAAGTTCAAATTCCCCGCAATTCAGGGAATTCACCACAAATTGGCAACGATTTATCTGAATAGATTTTGAGACTTTATTTGAAAATTCATTTCAATTAATTAGTTAAGTTAATTAAATGATAGCTTACGTTAAAGTTAGATTCTCAGGCAAGATCTAAATACTCGTAATTTGTCTTAATTTGGCAGTTTTATTAAAACGAATATTATTTACAAGATAACTTTTTAGTTTGTATCTTTAAAGCAATCTTTGTAGCAATTGGAATCCTCTACACAACTAGGTGTGTTATTAGTTAATGAGTGAATATATATTAAGATCTACTTCGAAATAAGCAGTCAAGTGAATTTGTGAACTTTTCTCATAATATTTTATACAATACTAGCTGACGTCGCGCGGTTTTACCCGCGTGGTTCCCGTTCGCGTAAGAATATGGGGATAATATATAGCCTATAAGCCTTCCTCGATAAATGGGCTATCTAACACTGAAATAATTTTTCAAATCGGACCAGTAGTTCCTGAGATTAGCGCGTTCAATCAAACAAACAAACAAACTCTTCAGCTTTATAATATTAGTATAGATAAGCATTTATCTAAAATCATAAGACTAGTGAAAATATTATTTAACTAAAAAACATGACGTTAAGTAGGTACATGTAATTAGGGTACTTTATTTTATACATTGAAGCTACAATTTATAGGTTTATTTATTAATAAAAACAGATATAAATATTAATTAATAATACCTACATTGTATGAGGTATTACATACACGTATCCAAATCTACAAATTCACATATTAGTAATTTTATTTTCTAGCACTATTTTCATAGAGTTAAAATCTTAATTAATGAACTTCGTAACTAAGTCTCTCGCATAGTTTATTGTTTTATAACGTCTAATTCGGAAATAGAATGAGTGCCTGCAATAGCCAGACCTGCTTCATAAAAGCTGAAGTTTGTTTGTCCATGCTCGGATTACTGTTATAAAGGGTGTCCCGTAATTAATTGATAATACACAAATGGTAGATACTTACACCACCTAATGACCTAAAAATAATTTGAATAGTTTTCCAAAAATCCCTAGGGTGACCAAGTTATATTTTTTATTCGGAATTTTAAAATTTTCTTTTTTGAACCAGTTTTTACAAAACTAGTATTTTAATACGTTAATAACTTATTTGTTAATGTTTGACAAAAATCAGATCTTTAAAATCTTAATTACTACTGTTATAGCATTGAAAAAACTGATTCGAGATAGAAAAATTTGAAAAACCGAAAAAAATATATAACTTGGTCATCCTAGGAATTTTTGGAAAACTATTCCAAGTAGTTTTAGATTATAATTTGGTTTATCTACCATTTGCATTTTATCCATTAATTACGGGACACCCTGTACGTATAATATACCTACTCGTATGCTGTACATACCAAGCGACCAAGCGTAGGCAATGGAGTTTGGACCATGGTGCCTTTGTGGAGATAGCAGGTTTTTTATTTCGTCATGGTAGTAGGTTTCAAAGACCCTCAACTTTCCAAAGTGTAACTTTTTCATTTGAAAAGATCTTTATTTCTACTTTTTATATAATTTTTAGCATCTCTAGCTCTCTAGTAAAGTGTTGCTATGAAGCCAAATGTCTGGCAACTAGGGGTATGATTTATCACGATAATATCCTGTGGATATAATAAAATCATTGTACATTGGTTTCTTACCACACTTACATACTTGAAATATCGTCCACGTTAAAATAGATGTAAGCTTTTAGCCCTTAATTCACCCTCTTCCGATTTTATTTTCGCAACATAACCTTTTTCATTAGTCTAGTATTAGTCTCATTCAATAGTTTCAGCGTTATGCCTTGTCTACAAAAAGACGGACAGACAAACAGGCAAATAATTAAGAAAATGTTTATATAAGATATCTTCAATGTACAGAATTGGACCTGGTTTAGTTTTATTACGTGTATAGATGTGTTGCTTTTAGCAACACAGTAAGCTGCACTATTACTAAGTTTACTGCATCTATTTTACGTATGCTGCACCCTAAGTAAGTAGTAATTTACTAGCTCCATGTAGGAGCATGATTGATTGAATTTACCAACAGCTTCAGCCCTTCAGCTTTTAGAAAATGAAGAAGATCTGACCATCTCAGGCCCTTAATCCAAAATATTAAGTAGAAAAGTGTAAAAGTACCCTGTCCCAATGTTCTGTTTCTTTTAACGAAAGCCTTCAGGGAAATACGAAATGAACGTTCAGAAAGCTCAAAGCTGCAATACTGCCTCAAGGCTGTTGATTAAAACTTTGTGCTGTATCCATTCATCCGTAGTGCCTATCATAAAAGCACCTTTTTGTTTTAGTTTTTAATAACAAAGATTTTTGAATAATGCATTTTTTTCGGTTGTTCAAGGTACTCGTTTAGCATAAAAAATCTCATGTTTGACAGATTCTTAAAATGTGTATTATTACGTGTTTCATCATCATCATTATCAACCCATATTCGGCTCACTGCAGAGCTCGAGTCTCCTCTCAGAATGAGAGGCGTTAGGCCAAATAGTCCGCCACGCTGGCCCAATGCGGATTGGCAGACTTCACACACGCAGAGAATTAACAAAATCTCTGGTATGCAGATATCCTCACGATGTTTTCCTTCTCCGTTTGAGACACGTGATATTTAATTTCTTAAAATGCACACAACTGAAAAGTTGGAGGTGCATGCCTTGGACTGGATTTGAACCCACACCCTCCGTAATCGGAGTCAGAGGTCACATCCACAGGGCTATCACAGCTCTCATTACGTGTTTATAGATTATAATGTTCTGTTAATTGTTTTTATTTTGCACTTAACTACTCGTAACTTTAGACACATTTGCTTGAAAATTACCTATTCACTTTTGAAGTATTTTTGTAAAAACCGATCTTATCAATTTATATTTTTACATATTTAATGTCTTTAGTTAAAAATTTACTTCAGACAAACAAATAACTCAATTGCCCAAACGTCAGAGCCGAGTCCAAGTCTCAGAGCAAAGTTAGAGTCCCTTGAAAGACGCTTAAAAAGATAAAATTCAGACCTCTATCTTGTTCTAGGCTCTCAAAGACTGTACTCGCCCAACCCTACAGTGATACTTCTACGGAAAAAAAACTTTCATCGGCATTGTGCCACAAATTCGACGTTTTCGTTTTGTTCGACGTTCCAAAGGGATTAAATCACCGTTTCATTTGCAAAATGATGAGCCCGCCTTCAGTCTAAGCAATTACCTTCCACACTGTATTTCGATCAGGGGAAAATTCCCTTGTCAAGTGTTTTCCAATAGCCGTTTAACCGTAGGGCTACAATATCGTCGTATAAACGGCGAAGATCATAAGGAGCCGTAAAGTCGAGCCTTATTTGAAATAGCCTGAATGTCGTAAAATTTACAACTCGCAATGAAATTAATGCATACGGCGAAAAGAAGGCCTGGGGTGACAAAAGAGAGCAAGGGTAATCTTAAAATATAAATGCGAAAGGTAATTCATCATATCTCGACAAATCACTTGACGTACACTGTTGAAATTTGCCAGGGATGTAGTTCATAGGTAGTAGACCACTTAGAACGGATTTTTTGATAGGGCTGGAGTAAGGGGGTCCAAGGGCTGACAAAGTCGCGGGCGTCCGCTAGTATTTTTATGTAACAACCAGACCCTCAATTTCACCCGCGTAGTTCCCAGTCCCTTGGGAATATATCTCGATGTGTAAAAGTGAAAGGCTTGAACAAAAATGAAATTTGGCAGGGAGGTAGTGTAAATTTACTAGACGTCCGCTGAAAAAAGGATTTTACGACAGAGTCAAAGTTTAAGGAGGTCTAAAGGCGGATGAAGGCTGCGCTAGTTATGGATAAAATATAGCCTATGTTATTCAGCCTACGTCATGCTTGTCAGTACACGAATATGGTCAAAATCCATCACGCGAAGAATACGCTTGCCGCGATAATAGGACTAACGCATGTAATCGCTATTTTAACTTTAATTCGTTCTTATTCTCACGGCTTGAGTCTAGCTTAGCGATAAGCTTGATCCGCTTTCACAACGAGTTTGTGGCCCCGCATGTCATGCAATCATATTCCATCGATCAATACAGGAGCGGCGATGGGAATGACGTTAAGACCCATCACAGCGTTTGATATTGATACCGATAAATCTCGGCGTTCATTGAAATTACTATATTCTCCATTATGCACTTAACGCATCTTTGAAACAATGAAGAAATGTATGTTTTTTCACACTAGTAAATCATTTTAGTAATTGAAAAATCGATAGAGAACGAAAAAACAAATGAAAATAAAAAATAAATTAGCATTAAACAATATACGCACCGAGTTGAGAATTGTTCATCTTTTCCTTGTTTAAAAATAATAATATAATTTAATTTAATTTAGAATCAAAATGCCAAATTCAAATAAATAAAAATATTAATTTTTAAGGACTATAATAACATTTTTGATTCAGTTAGAAAGAAACAGAACATCGGTCTGATTTTCGTAAAAAGATGAAACTATTTAAAGCCTTATAAAAATATATACAGCAGATATAATACCATACTTAACCGATAAACAATAGTTTTAGATAATATATTACACACGGTAGATATTACAAAAATACATTTATGGAACAGACTCATATAACTAAATTGTTTACCTAACAAGTTTTTAAAGATCGTAAATCTACTTATTAAACAACAAAGTATATAGCTACTTATTAAAGTAAGTGAACTTAATTAAATTGATAAGTATTTTTTTTCTATTTCGAAGTAACTTAGAATAAAAATAGTATTATTTTTAATACATACACAACACATTCGTATTATTACGTATTATAAGTATAGGTTTAAACACAAAACATTAAACTTTCGAAGACTTACGCTAGGTTAAAAATAGATTTGAAATTGAAAATAGTATTAGATTCTACGTTTAAGAATCTAATTATTGTGCGCCGATTTAACAGTGTCAGGGTCATATTTGTCTCTGTCCATTGAAACTTTTAATTTGTTAGTGTAACACATAAGAATGTGTTTTCAGTTTCGGCTAATACAGACTTTTAAATTTTAAATTTTCAAGTAGTTTTACGTTTAATTATTGTGCGCCGATTTAACAATGTCAGGGTCATATTTGTCTCTGTCCATTGAAACTTTTAATTTGTTAGTCACATAAGAATGTGTTTTCAGTTTCGGCTAGTACAGACTTTTAAATTTTAAATTTTCATGTAGTTTTTGCGAGCAAATCGCAGTGTGTGTTGTTACTAAAAACCAGGTTCCAAAAAAGGTACAAAATCAAAAAGTTTTGGTACTTTTTTGTTTTGTACCTTTTTTGTTGCGTAAATACGAAAAATGGGCTGTCTCTGACAATAATACTGACTTTCATTTTTATTTATCATTGTTAATGTATTCTTTTCATAACGTAGACAAAATCGTAAATATTTTTTCTATTTCATATCATACCTCAGACCTGTATCGCACTCATAATCACAAAACAAAATTTTCTGAGGAAAACGAGCTTAGATTTGGTATATATCTTATACTAAACTAGAAGTTTTTGCCCGTTTTTTACACAACTCAATTACACAAAAAGGTATTTTTACAGAGCTCTTTAACCGACGAACACGATTACAACTATTTAACATCGATTCTATAGAGACAGTTTTTATAATCGCATTAGATCGTTGATCATATACTTTGACAGAAAAGTAACGTTTAGCGAGGCAGGTCCTATACAATAATTGGTCTGAGTATCATACTCATATCAAATAAACATAAATATCAAAAGAAAATAAATACACTTGAGGTATAAGTAACCAAACGTAAAAGTGGAACCATCAGACGATGTTGAAATATAATCCCAAAACATTATTACTGGATAAAGTTCTTCTGTATTTGAATAATGAATAAAGATGCCCTAAAAATGTCTCAAAGGGAATTCATTTAATATTTCTCTCTTACAAAGTCCGAGGATCCATATGAATTTAAGAAATATAATCTTCCAATATGATTGGAAATAGAATAGAAATAGGTTTATTTGAGTGAGTCTGTCTTTTTATGTTTCGATAGGTTTTGGTCGTGTTTAAAGAATCATTGTAATAGACAGTTTCATAGACATAGTTTTCTTCATTCAATGTTAATTTTTTTTTAAAGAATTTTTGCCATATTTTTTATAATATGCCCAATTTTCCCATTCCCCTCCAACTTCCCTTTCTTTCTTTTCTTCTTCTTTTCAACTTTCCCACTCTCCAGTCGGTAAAGACTGTGCTAGAAGTGGGTACGACAATGGGCGGGGATCGAACTACCACCCCTCGGTGATGAGTCCAACCGCTCTTACCGTTGAGCTATTGAGGCTTAATTAGAGTATTGCCATGGTCTCACTTGATGCTAAGTGATGGTGCAAACTCAAAATGGTAGCAAGGTACCAGGGACCAAGTTGATACTTAACCCTGATTGCATTGTAGTACTCCATCAGGGTTACCTACTGGAACGCTAAAACCTTTCGTGGTACGAGTACGGAACATTAAAACTATGATAATTCTTAAATTAAGCTGAACTAGAACCCTTTGTTTATAAACATACTTATAAAACATATACGTAAATACATAAGAGAGCTCATCGAACAATCTGAAGACTTTTTGTATTTTAAATGCCAGCGTCTGTAATCATGCATAATGTAAGCAAAAATGCAGCCTAGATGAAAGAAAAAACCTGAACTAAAATTGACAGCGCCTTACACAAATGACAATAAGACTGCCATTACCAAATGACAATGAGCGCCATTAAGACATTAGCGAAGCGTCTGGGGGACTTCTTTCATGAAAGGGACTTGCCTAGAAAGTGCCTCATTCACTCTTGACTTAACGATCGTATTCTATATCTTCGTAGAACGAAACAGGAACAAAGCCAAAACGCTTCGTACCAGTCCAATGGAAGTTAACTACAACATTCCTCATATTTTTTTTAATTTTCTAGAGCTCCATCGATATTGAATGATTATTGTGTACATTACAAAAGTTAATACGTTTATTTTTGTTATTTTTATTATTATTTACAATTTAGCCCTTGACTGCAATCTCACATGACGGTAAGTGATGACGCAATCTAAGATGGAAGCGGGCTAACTTGTTAGGAGGAGGATGAAAATCCACACCCCTTTCGGTTTATACACAACATCGTACCGCAACGCTAAATTGCTTGGCGGTACGTCTTTGTCGGTAGGGTGGTAACTAGCCACGGCCGAAGCCTCCCACCAGCCAGACCTGGACCAATTAAGAAAACCTCAATCGGCCCAGCTGGGGATCGAACAGAGCACAAGCTTAAATAAGTTAATAAATACGTAATTTAGCACTTACTAAATTAACTTGATAAAACTGTTCACATCGAAGCATATTAAAGCTAAATTATACACAGCGACGCCACTGAAACAACAATAACAGTATTAAATCGAAATTCTGCTCATATAACAGTAAACCACAAAGCAGTTTTCATAAATGAGATCATATTAATCCAAAATGAAGTATCTCTTTGTTAAAATGTTAACATTTCTGACACGAATTTTATCCGTGATTAACGTGTGTTTCTATATTTCGAATTTCCATTGACCACTTAAGTTTCCTCAGAAAACAGGATTTGTAAGTAAACAGCATCTTGTAGACCTTTCAAATCTTAGAAGAGTGCCTAGTTATACTTACTTCTAAGATTCGAAAGGTCTATGCCTAACATAGACACCATAATTAAAAGAATTGTGAGATACCGTTGCAAAAAAATAATTTTAATTTTTGTAAACACAATTTTTTTCAGGTAAATCCTCGTAAAACATTCAAGAGCTTTAAAATGCAACATTTTCAGAAACGAAAACGTCCTCCACTTGTAATTTATTATATTCAATAGTCCTTATTTATTACAAATACCTTATTAAGGTTAATTTTGCTGTGTAAAGGTCTTATCAGAGCGCAAAATGCAGACTCGAGTTTCACCATTTGTGGTACTTCATTGAGTTACACATGTCTTTATAGAGCTAAGCAACAACACAACGATTTTCATGAGAGGATCCACCACCAGCCGTCGAGTCTGGAGGAGGATCAGATCGACTTCCTCCACTCCACTCCAAAGCGTCTATCATCTCCATCAACTCCTTAAACACAGCAATGACCCGCCAATTATACTTCGCAGAACATTCCACGTAACTACACTTCCAATGTTTGCGAACAAGATTGACGATATTCCGTCTTTTCTCTCTCGAGTCTCCACAAGCGCTTTCAGCCATAGCCAGCTGCTGCAAGCCGCTTGCAGCAGACGGCGTCGTACTGCATAGAAGATCCTGTTTATTCCCTACCACTAAAACGGGAACGTTCCTCATATCGCGACTCTCTACCATCTGATCTCTCAAAGTTCGTATATACTGAAACGTTTCCACGTTAGAGAGATCGAAGACTAGGATGTAAGCTGTCGCATTTCTCAGTCCGTAGAATCTGTAATGCGCCCACTCGTAGTAGGAGTTGATGGGAAAGTATGGTATCACTGGCACGTCTGTTATTTTAACTTCATATAAATGCTCGTTGATGATCACCGACGGGTAGAACGTGTGTTTGCGGTCGGTCGGCAGGTAGTCCTCCGAGAAGTCGCTCCAGACGAATTGCTGGAAAAGAACAACTGTTTAATGGTACATTCACTTGAAGCTACAAGTCGCAATTCGGATAGTACACCACAGATAATTGTGATATATTTTCAATTCGAAAAACCGTAGTAAAAATCATTATCAGGGTAATGTATATATTAGAGCTTTTCTAACTGAAGAAAAACATCAAAATCAAAAGGCTTACTTTAAGCTAAGTTATCTAAATTTGTAGATAAGTATCCTACCACCGGGGGTAGTAACAATATTTTATTTAATTGGCTGTTGCTTGGGATGCTTGCTATGATCATACACATAAAGACTGACTAGGCTAGAGACATTTAAAAAATATAAATTTGTAATAGCTACCAAGTTACTAATTTAAACCAATCTTTGCTGGGAATTTCATATAACATCTTTCACTTATAAAACAACGCATACACAGCAATATATATATATATGATGCTTAGAATTGTGGTAAAAGCTTTTGTACAAAATTTTGATGTTGTATGAAATTCCCTTATTCGCACGAGAGTTTTTTTTAAATACGTTAAAAAAGCCTTCAAATATTGTATGAATTTAAATGAAGATCTATTTCCATCTCCCAAAATTGAAAATGCAACACTGCTCGAAAAAAAGCGTCGTGTATTAAAAACGCTGTCGTGTGAACATACTTGGAAATGCATTTGTTGTATTTAAACGCATTTTTACTACCGTTAAAAAGACTCTCGTGCAAATGAGGACTTATACATAGTCCTTTGAGACAGCATAATTAAACCTAACTGTTGTATTAGACATTATTGAGTTATAGCAGTCCTATTGTAAAGTACCTCTTCACTTTATAAGTCAAACTCAGAATTCTGTGCATTTTCCGAAGTTGAACTTTATTGTGACTACCAAGAATCTCAAAACTATCTTCATTATACCATCTTCTGGGAAACAAACCAGACTTCTGTTACTATTTACTATAGTGGAGGGATAGATGTCAAGGTGCTGGCGAACCCGTACTAAAAAACGCAGTGAATCAGTTCAGTAGTTAGGCCTAATTCAGACTACATTATTATTTTAGTATTTTTTGGATTTACCGCCCAAAAATCGTTCGTACTCGACTGAAATACTAAAGTAGTCTGTATGGCCTATAACGATATGTGTAGTAACTTTCCACCTTTAATATTCATGTAATTTGCGCTAATGATGAGATTCAAAACATTGTCCGAGCCCCAAGTCGTGAAGTTGTTCTGAAAATGTCTTCCTATTTTTTATTTTGTTTAGCACGTAATTAGTTTCGACCTTGGACTGTTGTTTCCGACAATTCTATTGTTTAGAGAACTATAACGTTGCCAGTCTCTAGTGTGCAAATGTGTGGCATGAAAGCTCGGACCGAAATGTAGAATGAATAACAATGAAGTTCGTTCCGATCTATGCAATATCCAGTTATGAAACTCTAAGCCTTGATGATTTTGTTGGATAGAATTTTGTTAGATCCTACTCCTACTTTATCACATCACACCACACTATCACATTACATCACACTATCACAGTCACACTATAAAGACGAAAGTTTGTGTGTAAGTATGGAAATAGATTTTACTCTGGATTAACACATAGGCTACTTATCGTCCATGATTCCCGCGGGACTTGTGAAAAGCTGAATTCCACGCGGACGAAGTCGCAGGCGTCCCCTAGTAGATAGGTACGTATTTGCTAAAAATAATGTTTTTTCTTCAATAATCATTCTTTTATCAAGCCAATTATGTAACCAGATCCTTAAACATATATAACATTATAAATATCATATTATATTAATTGATTATGAAACACGGCCAAAACTCACGTGATATTAGGTCGGAGTATGCCCTAATATCACGTGAGTTTTAGCCGTGTTTCATAATCAATTAATATGAATAACATTCACGATAGTTTTAATTCTAAAATATCATATTATCATCTCCATATACTTATACGAGGGCATACATGGGTTCCCGGAAGGGACGTTGTATTGGCGACGAGCATTCCTCTTTTTATCTTTACCTACTGACCCCGGCTACATCTCCATTCAGTCTATAACACTGCATTGAGATTACAGTCAAGTCAGTCTTGTCATTGAATAAAAAAAGGGAAAATCTCAACGCTGATTATCTACAGCATAAAGCAAAAATGCTCAAACGATTTTCGCTCAAATACATCTACAGATAGCGTTTCTGTATTTTTTGTGTTAATAAAAGTAAATCGGATGGCATAAAGACACTCGGTCGGTGTCACGTTCCTCAATAATACGTCGTAAAGGCGTTATACTGCGTGCCTAAAGACTACGTGATCCTCGTAGTGATACTTGTGTATGTTTGAACCAATGTTTGATACAATGTTGGTTGTTTGGTTGGTTGGAGTGTTTTGTTTTATTCTTTACAAGTTAGTCCTTGACTACAATCTCACCTGATGAAAAGTGATGATGCAATCTAAGATGGAAGCGTGCTAACTTGTTTGGAGGTAGATAAAAATACGCACCCACAATTGCCACATCAACTTCGCTGAGCTATGTTGGTGATTTTGGTTCTTCAGCGGATATCCTTATTTCTGATTCTATCACGCAGGAAAACTCCAAGCATAGTTCGCTCCAACGCACGCAGAGTGACTCTGAGCCTTCATATGAGGCCCATTACAATTAGCGACCAAGTCTCAGATCCGTAGGTAGGTAGGCAACACGCACTGCTCGAAGGCTTTCGTGTTCAGGCATTGAGAATTTAGGCATAAAAAGATTCTATTTTATGCTAACTTATACTTAAATTAATGTTTTTGGAAGTTTTAAAAAAGTCCATGGCTTATGGCGCTGGTGATAACCTACAAAACCATAAAACTGGCTCGAAACATGAACAAAATTGAAATGACTAGTACCGTGTGTAACTGTGTCATCGTCATCATCATTAACAACCCAAATGCTCACAGTTGATCACGAGTCTCCTCTCAGAATGAGAGGGTTTAGGCTGATAGTCCACCACGCTGGCCCAATGCGGATTGGCAGAATTCACACATGTATAGAGAATTAAGAGAATTATCAGATATGCTGGTTTCGATATTTTTCCTTCACCGTTTGAGACAAATGCACAGAATTGAAAAGTTGGAGGTGCATGCCTGGGACCGGATTCGAACTATGCCCACCGAATCAAAAGCAGAAGTCATATCCACTGGTCTATCACGGCTTTGTTGTGCTGACACCCTATGATAATAAAAAGTCTTTTCAGAGAATATTGTAGAATAAGAAATACTTTGGTTGATACATCTAGATAAATAAAGGTGGTTTTATTTATAAGTGAGGGATGAGGGATGCTCCATTGTTGTTTCGCACAAAAGGTAAATTAAAGGGATAAAGGGTCGCCGGTATACCACGTGTCGGTCCTCTCGGGAGATTGTTTCTTGTTTGGCTTAGAGTACGTGCTCTGTGATAAAAGTATGAAGGTGTCTCCACGGCAACGATATTTTATACGATAGACTAGTAGACGCCGCGCGGCTTCACGATATATGGGCTATATATCACTGAAAGAATTTTGTAAATCGGACTAGACAAACAAACAAAAACCTCTTCAGTTTTATAATATTGTAATGAAATGATATTTAATTTCTTAAAATGCACACAACTTGTGTGTTGAAAGTTGGAAGTGCATGCCCCGGACCGGATTCGAACCCACACCGAATCGGTGGCAGAGGTCGTATCCAATGGACTATCACAGCATATACATTATAATACAAGTTAGAATGATCTAAATTACACATTCATACGTTTATATAAATACACATCTACATACTCGTTGAAGACACAACAACCTCGTTCCCAACAGCAATTTGCACGAAACCGAATATATCATACATTCTCTTAGGCCATTTTGTATGCATACAGCCTCCGAATGTGATATTATTCGAAAATTTATGAGATTATTCCCATTTCAACAGCCAACAGTGGCTCCAATATTTGGATATTTGGTAATCATAGCCACTGTTTCTTTATAATATCTACAAGTGGGACTCTCTTTGTTTGAGTTTGCGCATATATTAGGTACTTCTTTATCTCCGTGATATCATTGACAGAATGATTGTGATTATTATTTTTTAGTAAAATGTAAAGTTTTGAGAAGATACGAGAGAGAAGCTTCAAAAAGATAAAAGAGTGGTTTTGGTGGTGGACTTTTGTTCTAAATTTGGTAATTTTCCTATCTTTTCTCCTTTTCCTTTTCCCTCATTACTCTATCGAGGTTTCTTTGCAATGTTTTCGTCTGTGAAATAGTGTTACTGTATATGTACACTGTTTCCTATATTTTTGGGGCTATCAGAATTGAAGTTCTATCCATCCATGCAACTAGGATAAGAAAATGATTATCTAATGATTGATATTTATATTCTCGTATCAAAATATAACATATATGTTAAGAGAAGTGGAAGATGCTACCAAAGACACGGGAAGTGAAATAAAGGTAGGCAATTCAAAGGTTAGAGCCTCAATAGCTCAACGGTAAGAGAGGTCGGACTAATCATGAGGGGTGGTGGTTTGATCCCCACCCGTTGGTCTATTGTTGTACCCACTCCTAATGCAGTTTTTCCCGACTAGTTGGAGGGGAATAGGAATATTGGTCATATTTAAAAGATTTTTAAAAAAAAAGGTTGAGAAGATCTGATTAACAGGATAGCCGGTCCAGTGTGGAAACGTATCACCAAAGACAGAACAAAATGAAGGAGCCTTTATCCAATGACAAGCTGTTTAAAAAAAACTAGTTCTTATTTTAAATTAGAATTTTATAGATTAAATTAAACTTTGGAATTTACAGATATTTACAGTCGTTATCAACCCATATTGGGCTCACTGCTGAACTCGAGTTTCCTCTCAGAATGAGATGGGTTAAGCCAATTGTCCACCACGCTGGCCCATTGTGGATTGGTATTGGAATTAAAAAAAATCTCTGCTATGCAGGTTTCTTCACGATATTTTCCTTCACCATTCGAGACACGTGATTTATAATTTCTTAAACAGCACACAACTGAAAATTGGAGGTGTAAGCTTATTTTATCAAAATACTGCATCAATAACGAGCATGTACGGTGAAAGTGTGATTAATATATCATATTTGTTAATATATTATATTTGTTGTTATATTATTGTTTATAGTTTATTTGTTAGCACTACTATTATTACTATTCTTGTACGCTCAAACTGAAATGTACTAGCCTGTAAGTTTCACATAAGTGAATGTGTTAATTCTTAGTGAAATAATAAATATTTTAAACCCAAATATATAGACTTTGCTCGGCGCGGGATCCATTATTCTAAAGACTGATATTAATATTCTTGCCGATATGTGACAAAACAAGTCGTTTGTTCAAATAACAACGACCAACGTTGGATCACATAAACATAACGACTGTCAGGGAGCACGTAGTCGTTAATGATTCGGCTTTATGAGGCATTAACACGACGTGTCTCTTCCTCTTTGAATGTATTCTAGTTATACAATTGCGTTGACATTGTTTTGTTAATTAATTTTGTTACTAAATATAGCATTCTATAAGTATATCAAACAGTGGTTATTGGTGAAAATAAGCATGTAAAAAAGTGTGATAAACAAATGTTAATAAAAAGATAAAAACGAAAAATGCTGATAAAAATAGGGACTAATTAAATAATAATTAACCTCTTTTTTAAATACCAAAGGTCTACTTACAAATATATTACAATTTATAAAACTTTAAATAACTGAAATACTATACTGAAAAATAATAAAATACAGTTTAGATAATATATGAAAAATGTACTCGTATTGTATTGTACATGTACTTATATTCTTTATTATAATAATAGAAAAAATTGTTAAGCTATTATCATTAAATAGCGGACGCCCGCGACTTCGTCCGTGTGAAATTTAGTTTTTCACAAATCCCACGGGAACCATGGATTTTTCCGGCATGAAAAGTAGCCTATGTGTTAATCCAGAGTAAAATCTATTTCTATTTCAAATTTCAGCTAAATCGGTTTAAAATTGACAAAGTTTCATATAAATTTTCATCCCCTATCGTATCCCTTGGGGGTAGAATTGATCAAAATCTTCTTAACGGATGCCTACGTCATAAAACCTACCTGCATGCCAAATTTCAGCCCGATCCGTCAGTGGTTTGGGCTGAGCGTCTATGTCAGTCAGCCACCTTTGAGTTTTATATTCTAACTGGTAAAGTTTGTGTGGGTAATCTCTGGATCTACAGAACCGATTTTGAAAATTCTTTCACCGATAGAAAGCTATGTTATTTGCGGGTGTCATAGGCAAAAAATTTTAAGCTCTGTGTTCTTTCGGGAACCGGAACTACTGGTGATATAAGGCGATCGCCATACGGTCGGCTTTAGTATTCTCTTGGCGTTAGAGCCGTCCACATTTCTTGATGTGTAATTCTTTATGGGTTACTTGGGATAGGCGGGGAGAAATAGCTAGAGCAGTGAATGGTGAGTGTTTCCATGTCGGAAGGGAAGTTAATTAAGTTGTCCTGACAAATATTGCGAATCCTTTCTTCGACATCAGTTTTCTAACTTTTGTAATCCACTTCAGAGTCTGCTAAAAATTGTATATATTAAACAAGAATGTATTGTAATACATTTAAACTGAAGCCTTTCTTTGCGAACAGTACAAGGTGTCGGATTAAATTCCTCCTGGAGGAATATCAAACTAAGTACGTAATTAGTACCTCAGCGGTTACTGTTACCTTAACCCTTTGTGTACATAGATACCCTCTCTGAAGGTGTTTAAGCAAACGGCTCTAACTTATATAAGCTTTGAATTTAATGAATATTTCATGAAATAGTGAACCGATATTAAACGTAGGGCCTACGCAGTTTAGTTTGCCACAGCCTAGCGAATTTGTTGCAAGTAAGTTAGCAATAGCTTCGTAATATATAGTGGTTGTTTTTAAAAACTGTACATAGTGATTGTTTTATTTACTTAGTCGAGGTTACTACACCATTCGAGTTTCTCAATGATAAAGGTGCTTGGAGGCCGTTGAATCAGCTTCCAGCTTCATACAGGAAGTAAAACTATAAGAAATTGTTATGTTGTTATCATTATTGTTTTATTTATTTATTTTTATTTAATCCACGTATAAGACTAACTGCAGGTTTAGCCCGTTCGAAGTGTTCCTATCTAACATTTTGTTAGACACTTCACTAGGAATGTCACTTGACAGTTATCAATGTCAATCAGTACGTCTTCGAATTATCGTTTCTTTCGTTCGTCCATTATCCATTAATCTCGTCCATTATCAAAAGGCACTAGTTACAGGTCGTCTGCTAAGCATAGTCCACCTTGTACGTTTTAAACTACTGTTTTTATTTTTTCTTACAAAGAAACCATAATCAATTGAAAAATGTAGAGTGATTCAAGACATCGTTGGACAGTTCATAATTTTCAAGGATAGGTTACTAAAAATCTCTCAAAACATACATTTTTCTTTTTGTACGGTAGGTATATGTTGTTCTTATTTCGGCCTTTATTTATATACTTGTAATTGTGAAAAAGTTCATTTAATTCAACTATGTCAGTCAATCAGTCTTTCGCGACTAGTTGGAGGGGAATGGGAATATTGGTCATATTTAAAATGATATGGCAAATATATTATAAAAAATGAAAAAAAAAAGTTTCATCAATAAAATAAACCCGTACAGACACACCGTTAATCGTTTGATTCATTTATTTTCCAGCCGCTCGTGGCGTATATAATCAATGAAAGTTTTATTCTCTAAATGTTATTTATTCTATTTATGCAATGCAGCGCTAAATTGCGCTACCTATATTGAATGCACATGATTGCATCGGGGTCAATGAGATTACACCTATGGTTAAACTAGCAGTCGTTGTTATACTAGTTCACGTCACCGTGGGAATACTGGGATAAAATATACTTTTAAACACTTGCCATTCGCAAATAACGTGGCTTTCTATTGATAAAATAATTTTTAAAATTGGTTTAGTAGATCAAGAGTTACACCCTACAACCACAGAGTAACGATCATACAGAATGAGTCTTTACAAGCAGCACCCAGAACCAGAGGTGATGATGCCTTTCCCCAGAATCCGCAAGAAAAACAACAGAAAAATGTAATACGCAGACAGTAACCAATTAATTAACAGTTTGAAATAAAACAGTAACATTTACTTAAAATGTTATAATTTTATACATAATTTTTAGGAAAAATTAATTTTTCTTTAATTTTTAGTTAATTTTTTATTCCATTAATTTAAATTTTTCATTTCAATGCAAGTGTTATAATTCGTTAATGTAATTATTTTCGTTTAATTTAATTAAAAATAATTAGATATGTGGCTGCTTATTGTGATTAAACATTATTTATTGTGAAAATAAAATACGTACTAATAGATATATTTTTCTAACATATTGTATTTTTTCGCTAGTAAGGTGAAAAATTGTATGTGTCACACGACTCACGAGAGCAAAGTATTTCGCTTCTTTCGCCTTTGAATCCTTCACAAGGCTCCGGATCATAACGTAGAATCACTCGCTACGCTCGTGATTCAATTATAAAATCCTTCGCTTGCTCGGGATTCAAACTCGGTACTCGCAGCGAAAACGAACTTTGCTCTCTTGTTGAGCAACTAACTGTTATATTTGTTTGAACGATTATGTTCTGTATGCTCAATGCTCATAATTGGTTTACTGGTATAATTTTGTTACACTATGGTATTACCAAAATACTAGTATAATATACGGTACGTAGAGGTAAATAAATGAAAGCTTCTACAAATACGAGCCCGCTTTTATTGGAGTATGAAATATTTGCGTAGGCAATATTATTTCCTTCCTTCTCTTTTAAATTGTTTATTTTATTCGTACGAGTTATTCATATATCCCGACTTTATTATAGTGGTGACATGTTCAGACTTTCTCTAGATAAGCGCTTCTATACTATGTGCGCTGTAGCATGGTGCGGGTGACAGTTGCCTTATGACGTTCATAATACGTTCGATCATCGTGAATCAAGTCAAACTTTCATGAGGTAAACGAACTGTTCAATAGTTGAGGCGTGAAAGAGTAACAAACATTCATATCATCAAAATCATCAGTTTTGGCAAATCTCGGGAAACCATGGATTTTTTCGGGATAAAAAGTAGCCTATGTGTTAATCCAGAGTAAAATCTATTTCCATTCCAAATTTCAGCTAAATCGCTTCAGTAGTAGCGGCGTTAAAGAGTAACAAACATCCAAACATCCAAACATACATCCAAACATCCATACAAACTTTCGCGTTCATAATATAAGTAGGATATATAGAGCAACAAAAAAGTATTGAATAAAAATTTTCGTATCTCAAAGGAGAATTGAATGAACCCTTTTTATCGAGATGGCGGAAAATGCGCATAGGAAAATCTTGGTCATGAAGTTGAGGCCAACTTTTCTAGGCTCCCCCACGTTATATTCAAAATTTAGCTTTCTCGGTTAATTTGCATTTAAAAGCCCATTTTTCGACAAATTAAATTTTTAAATTATTATATTATATTATATTAATAAAAACATTGTTGCCTTATTGGTCATAACATGTAATAATAGCCTATAGCTTTCCTTAATAAATCCATCATGAAAATTTTGTTTTAATTCGAACCATATATTTTCTGTACCATTAGAAGGAACCGACTGGACTTCCTTATAAGTTCAACTAACGAAACAAGTGAAATAGCGTTAGCAGAAAAATGCAAGTGGAAATTCTGAAAGAATTTTCCTCTCCTTCACATCAATTTTCATTTTGTACTTCAATTTTATAAAGCTGCGTTGAAAATTGTGTTTTTAGTTTATTTTCATGATGTATGTTTCCATTTGTCGGTGTTGATAATTTTATCTGCCAAATGAAAATGCATGAAAATTTTAATGAAAATGTTATGTAGCTACGTTGGTAAACCGACGCTTTCATTTGCGCTAAAGCTTCACTTAACAGAAAGCATAATTAAATTTAATAACACAGACAGTATGTAACGCCAGTGATGTGTGCTTTATAAAAGTACTAGCGGACGCCCGCGTCTTCGTCCGCCTGGAATTCAGTTTTTCACAAATCCCGCGGAAAAGATAGATTTTTCTGGGATGAAAAGTAGCCTATGTGTTAATCTAAAGTAAAATCTATTTCCATTCCAAATTTCAGCGAAATCGCTTCAGTAGTAGCGGCGTTGAAGAGTAACAAACATCCAAACAAACATACATTCATACAAACTCACGATAGTTTAAATTCTAATAACTTTAAATAGTTTAAAAAACTAACAAATAAAAAACACTTTTAGCATGCACTACAAATTATAAATATTGGATTTAAGTCACGCGATTATTTTTTGGTATTTCTAACAGCAAACCCTTTCACTTGATATCATATCATGGGGGTGGATTTCAAACAACCAGTCCGTCATGTTTGGGAGGCCGCCATATTGGATTTGTAATGACGTTTCTTAGCTAGTTATGTATTATCATTAGAAATCAAAGCTTGTGCAAAATTTCATCCTAATCGAAGACCAGGAAATGGGCAAATTAAGATTCCAAGCTTTTCTTACATACATAGTTACAAGTGATTGGGCAGGCCGCCATATTGGATTTGTAGTGACGTTTCTTAGCTGGTCATATATTGTCACCAGAACTCAGAGCGTGTGCAAAATAACATCCTAATCGAAGACCGGAAAGTCAAATTAAGATTCCAAGCTTTTCTTACATACATAGTTACAAGTGATTGGGCAGGCCGCCATATTGGATTTGTTAGCTAGTCATGTATTGTCACCAGAACTCAGAGCGTGTGCAAAACTTCATCCTAATCGAAGACCGGGAAGTGGGTCTAATTAAGATCTTGTATAATATTCGTCTTGTCAATGAGCACTCAACAAAACGAAATGTGTTCCAGACATTGGGAGCTAGGCTCAACCTTCTCCTTAAAATTACGCCAAAGATGATGATGATGATGATAATGATGATGATAACGGAAGATACCACCTGTATGATACTCGTCTTGCCAACAGCGGGAGCGCCCAACAGTACAACTTTGATGAGGTCCAAACTCTCTGGGCTGGGCTCAACGCTGGGCGCGCCGCCCACGGTCATGTTGCCCACCACTCCTCGCTCCAAGTAGTCCAAATCCAGTTCTGTGAAAAGAAAACGTACTTTAGTACAACTTTGAAAGAAGAAAGAAAGAAAATATATTTATTACTACATTATGCCACACATCACAGTTATTTAAGAAATAATACCTTGCGATATGTGGCATAACCTAGAAAAAGGTCCCAGCTCAGCATATTGGTATATGCTCCCCATAAACAAAGAACATACAGCGCTGATTTTCAGGTCAGACCCAACCAAGTGTCTTTGCAGTATTTTGAACAGCAACTGTTGATTTGTTGCCAGCTCTTCTCAGCAAAACCTGCCTTCCAAACCGGTGGTGGTAGTCTTTACAAATAGTTTAGAGTACTACCAACCTATTTTTTTTTAATATTCTTTACAAGTTAAGCCTTGACTGCAATCTCACCTGATGGAAAGTGAAGAAGCAATCTAAGATGGAAGCGGGCCAACTTGTTAAACGTAGTATTAAAATCCACACCCATTTCGGTTTCTACACGACATCGTACCGGAACTCTAAATCGCTTGGCGGTACGTCTTTGCAGGTAGGGTGGTGACTAGCCACGGCCAAAGTCTCCCACCAGCCAGACCTGGACTAATTACGAAAACCTCAATCCAGCCGGGGATCGAACCCAGGACCTCCATCTTGTAAATCGACTGCGCATAACACTGCGTCACGGAGGAGGAGTTACTAGCTGACGCCGCGTGGTTTCCGTTCCCGCCGGAATACGGGGATTGTACTTATAGCCTATAGCCTTCCTCGATAAATGGGCTATCTAACACTGAAAGAATTTTTCAAATCTGACCAGTAGTTCTTGATATTAACGCGTTCAATCAATCAATCAAACAAACAAACAAACAAACAAACAAACGAAATCTTTAGCTTTATAATCTAATATATAAAATTCTCGTGTCGCGGTGTTCGAACTTGAACTCCTCCGAAACGGCTCGACCGATTTTTGTGATCCTTAGCGTGATTGTCGGCCAGGGTGGAGAATCGGCCAACATCTATTTTTCATCCCCCTAAATGTTAAGGGTAGGGTAGGGTAGGGGTAGGGTAGGGGTAGGGTAGGGGTAGGGTAGGGGTAGGGTAGGGGTAGGGTAGGGGTAGGGTAGGGGTAGGGTAGGGGTAGGGTAGGGGTAGGGTAGGGGTAGGGTAGGGGTAGGGTAGGGGTAGGGTAGGGGTAGGGTAGTGGTAGGGTAGGGGTAGGGGTAGGGTAGGGGTAGGGTAGGGGTAGGGTAGGGGTAGGGTATATTAGAATAAAACGTTCTTTCACTGCGTATATCACTTTAATTACGGAAATCAATTGTGCCAACATACATGATACTTAACAATAGACATAGAGGATCAAAGACAATTAACATTGTACCAACTATTATTTTGTTACAGTATTGCTATACTTTAATACCCTGCCTTAACAAAATAAAAAAATTATAATCCAATATCTCTATATGGCTACTTTTATTTTAATTAACAAACATAACAATTTTAATTTTGAACAATACCTAGCATGTGCAGAAATTTATAATGTTTTGTTGACAATAGACCTTTAGTTAAAATGTCAGCGGGCATTTCATTAGTAGGAATATATTTAATATTAATTAATTTATTTTTAACCGCGTCTCTGACATAATGATAACGAACATCAATATGTTTGGATCTATTATGTGACTGATGATTGATAGCTAATTTCAATGCACTTTGATTGTCGCAACATATATCAATAATACATTGACTTTGAGTAAGCTCATAGATTAAATTTTTTAAATAAATAGCCTCTCTAGTTGCCTCTGATAGAGCTATGTATTCAGCTTCAGTGCTGGAGAGAGAAACTGTTTTCTGTTTTCTACTCTGCCATGAAACTAAAGAACCACACATGGTAAAACAATACCCAGTATAAGACTTCCTGTCAATACTGTCACTAGCCCAATCAGCATCAACAAAACCTTTTAAATCTGCATTATCTTTACTATACAATAAACAGTAACTTTTGGTTCTCTTAAGGTATTTCAAAATTCTTTTAGCATGATTAAAATGACTTTCATTGTAACAATTATTGAATTGGCTGAGATAGCTAACTGAATATGCTATATCAGGCCTAGTTAAAATAGCTAAGTACATAAGACTACCAATTAGTTTCTGAAAAGGAATATTTGTCATACAAAACTCAGACTTTTCAAGATTCAATTTACACTCAATTGGAGTTTCTGTAGTCTTACAGTCAGACATGCCAAATAAATATAACAATTGCTCTATATATCGCTGTTGATCTACACATATAGTATTTGACTTGTTATCTACATTTATTCTCATACCTAAGTAACATTTTACAGGACCTAAATCTTTTAGCTTAAATTCTGAACCTAATACATTTTTCAACTTGTTTGTTTCCTCTACACTATTTGAAAAAATTAAGAAGTCATCAACATAGACTGCAACAATAATTTTAACATTATTAAACATTTTTTGAAACAAACATGGTTCATATTTACTATTTTTAAATCCCAAGTTACATAAACAATCTTTAACTTTTTCATACCAAACTAAGGAAGATTGTTTAAGCCCATAAATAGCCTTATTTAATTTTAACACTTTACCTTTACAATTTTCATTTTCAAACCCTTCAGGAATAGACATATAAATATTTTCTTTTAATTGACCATTTAAAAAAGCTGTAGTAACATCTAAGTGTGTAATAGACATACCCCATTGTACACTAAGAGCAAATAACAATCGTAATGTGGAATGTCTTACCACCGGGGAAAAAGTGTCCATATAGTCTATACCCCTTTGCTGGGTAAAACCTTTTGCCACAAGTCTTGCACGATAACGCACTTTATCATTTAAGTCCAATTTTTTGTTTAAAACCCATTTACACTGCACTATTGACACATCACTTGGAATGTCCACCAGATCCCACGCTTTGTTATAGTGGAACGACTGCAACTCTTCGTGCACGGCCTGCCTCCACTGTTGAGCCTCAGGCCCTTTGAGCGCCTCAGAGAAAACAATATTCTCTATTTCTTGATAATTAATATCAGTTGTGACTTTTAAACCAAAACGTTCTGGATTTCTCCTGTTTCTTTTTGAAGGTAGCTCTGGAACCTCACAAATCTGTTCTTCTGTTAGAGTGTCATCACTGACTTCAGAAGTAGCATTAGTGTAAACTGATGTGTTTAAACTACTCAGAGATTCATTCAGTGTAGTTTCATCCCCCACTGAATCTCTGCTTTCATTATTTGTTTCTGAAACTTGATTACTTATATCCTGATTTAATTTTTCTTCCTGAAACCATAACGCGCTGTCTTTTTCTTGCTCCTGTGAGTATGTTTTTTCTTCCATAACAATAACATCTCGCTTCACCGTTATAGTATTTTTTCTTGGGTCATACACACGATATCCTTTTGTGTTTTCTGAAAATCCAACTAAAATATATTGTTCTGATTTTCTATCCCATTTTAATCTCCTTTCTTTTGGAATATGTACCATTACTGTACATCCAAATAAACGGATATTACTTAAGTCGGGCTTTTTGTTATACCACATTTCAAAGGGTGTTTTATTTTCCAAGCTTGAAGAAATACATCTATTTTTAATATACACGGCTGTGTTTGCTGCTTCAGCCCAAAATTTTTTATCCAGTTTTGAGTCAAAAAGTAAGCATCTTGCTTTTTCAATTATAGTTCTGTTCGCTCGTTCACAGACACCATTCTGCTCTGGAGTGTATGCTACAGTTTTCTGATGAATAATGCCTTGCTGTGCCAAGAAATTCTGCATTTCACCATTACAAAATTCTCCACCATTATCTGAGCGTAGTATCTTTATTTTTCCATTTTGTTGGTTCTCAACCATCGCCTTGAACTCTTTGAATTTTTTCAAAACTTCATTCTTTTGTTTCAAGAAATATATAAATGTCATACGACTATAGTCATCCACAAATAATAGAAAATACTGTGAACCTGCAATCGACTTTGTTTCCATTGCTCCACATATATCGGCATGAATGATGTGTAGTGTGCGAGTACTCCTTTCACCAATATGCGAAAAAGGTAGTCTGCTCTGCTTCCCTTCACAACAGATCACACATCTATTCTTTGTCACATCACTTGAACTCGGGAATGTCAACCCGTCAACAATGCTCTTCATTTTATTTAAATCACAGCTATTAATGTGTGCTAATCGTCTGTGCCACAACTCTGCACTTTCTACTGCCTTTAAACCTAACCTACAAATCTTATCTTTTGTTTTCAACTTGTAGACGCCGTTAGTCAATTCTGCAGTTGCAACGAGCTCATCAGATCTGTTACGGATGTAACACTGATTTTGATTGAAACTTACTTTGTTTCCATTATGTATCAGCTCGCTTACGGATAACAAATTAGTTGTTAAGCTTGGCACACACAGCACATTTTTAATTGTGATGTCATAATTATGACTGCTCGTAATTTTAACGTCACCATAGCACAAAACCGGCACTTTTGTATTGTTTGCAATTGTAATTTCACCTAAAGTTGGTGAATACGTAGCGTTGTTTATCCAACTTTCGTTCGACGTCATATGCGCACTTGCGCCAGAGTCGACGTACCACTCGTTTTTATTATACATTCCGTTTAGAAACACGACGTTAAATGCATTTGTAGACTCATTTTTCTTTAGCAACGGACACTGACTACGGTAATGATTCTTTTTACATTTATAGCAACTTATGACTTTTTTTTCAGTAAAATTCATTCCGCCATCTTTGTTATAGTTCCGCGCCTTGAAGTTATTCTTCGCAGCGAATGCAGCGCCACTGGAATCTGTATCGGCAAACTTTGTAACTTCCATATCAATTAATTTCGATTTGATCGCATCTGTAGTTATTTGCATACCAGAGTGCTCTATGGCCATAATCATAGGTGAAAATTGATCCGGCAAACCTGCTAATAATAATGATCCAATCCATTCCTCCGTGATTGTAAAACCTGTGCCTTTTAATCTCTGGGCTGTATCGACTAATTCAGTGACGTATGATGTCATAGAACTACATTTTTCTTGCCGTATTGAGATTAAATGCCGTAATAAGCTTATTTTTCTAGAATAACCTGAGTCATCGAACATGTTTTTCAGCTTCATCCATAACTCGTTTGAACTGGTTGTTTCCTTTACATGCACGTACAATCCGGGATCGATGGTTAAAATTAGCTTCGCCTTTGTTCTTGCGTCTTCTTCTGGTTTAATTTCAAAGCTAGGGGTCGGCTTGATGTACTGTACCATGCCCTCAAGCACCAGCAGATTTTCCGCCGCAAAACTCCATTCATCGTAATTATCTCTTCCCTTCAATTTCGGGATACTTTGAATGTAATTCACTGCCATGATTAATTATTACGCGAAAAAACAACAATATTTCAACTGTACTATACTAAATACTGAAATATTTAACTAGATTAAAACAGATTATTTTGCCCATAACCTATTAGAATAAAACGTTCTTTCACTGCGTATATCACTTTAATTACGGAAATCAATTGTGCCAACATACATGATACTTAACAATAGACATAGAGGATCAAAGACAATTAACATTGTACCAACTATTATTTTGTTACAGTATTGCTATACTTTAATAATTTCACATTTGACTATAACTCATTTCACATTTGATTATAACTCGTTTCACATTTGACTATAACTCGTTTCATAATTGATTATAACCCGTGTCACATTTGACAATAACTCGTTTAACACTTGACTATAACTCGTTTCATAATTGACTATAACTCGTTTCATAATTGATTATAACCCGTGTCACATTTGACAATAACTCGTTTCACATTTGATTATAACTCATTTCACATTTGATTATAACCCGTTTCACATTTGACTATATCTCGTTTCACATTTGATTACATCTCGTTTCACATTTGATTATAACCCGTTTCACATTTGACTTTATCTCGTTTAACATTTGATTATAACTCGTTTCATAATTGATTATAACCTGTTTCACATTTGACAATAACTCGTTTAACATTTGATTATAACTCGTTTCATATTTGACTTCCAACTCGTTTCAAATTTAATTATAACTTGTTTCAGTAATTTTTTTATTGTTATTTTTTTTTAGACTTTAGGCAAGCTAGTTGACAAATTGCATGAAGAGGAGAACTATCCCACTTTTCTCGAGGATATGTTGGAAGAAATCAATATGTTGTTGGATGACATTTATGAAGGAAACGACGAAGGACCTAACACTGTAATTATTGATCTATACTAATTATTTTAAGGGGTAAAATTGGAATTGGTTAGGATTTTAAGGGGGTAATTTCTGAATTTTGAAAATATTGAAGATTCTTTTACCAATAGAAAACCACGTTGTTTGTGAGTATATAATATGTCCCATAGGCTAGGTGACATATTTCTTACCACCCTACCTAATGGATTTTGATTACCCTCCTAACAAGTTAGCCCGCTTCTATCTTAGATTGCATCCAGCGCCGGACCGAGGTAAATTTTAGAATGGAGCGAGATCCAATTATGGCGCCTTTTCTGTTTGCTCCTAACATTATATACTAGGGACGTTTGAAAAGTTCGTAGCCTAACGTATATCGGAATGTCATACATTTTTAACCGACTTCAAAAAAAGGAGGAGGTTTCTCAATTCGACCGTTCAATTTCGATTCGATTCAAAAAATCATAAAGATTTATTTAACCTGGATTTTCAGACACTTCTTTCAGATACGGCTTTAATTAACACAGCACTAACTTGGTACCGCCTTCAAACTGATCAGAAGATAGCACATACGATGTTATGTTTCGCTTTTAATTTAATGAAAACTTTTTTATGATATAGTAGTATATTATAAAGTGCGCGGCCGAAGGCCGCGCGTTTTTTGCGCTTAGGTAAAATGCCCAGCCATAGCCACAGTCGAAAGCCCTATTTCAAACCCCCGGCCGAAGGCCGGTGTAGAATAAAGTTCGCGGCCGAAGGCCGCGCGTTTTTTGCGCCTGGGTAAAATGCCCAGCCATAGTCACAGTCAGAAGCCCTACGTCAAACCCCCGGCCGAAGGCCGGTTCACAATAAAGTTCGCGGCCGAAGGCCGCGCGTTTTTAGCGCTTGGGTAAAATGCCCAGCCATAGTCACAGTCAGAAGCCCTACGTCAAACCCCCGGCCGAAGGCCGGTTCACAATAAAGTTCGCGGCCGAAGGCCGCGCGTTTTTAGCGCTTGGGTAAAATGCCCAGCCATAGTCACGGTCGAAAGCCCTATTACAAAGCCCCGGCCGAAGGCCGGTGTATAATAAAGTTCGCGCGCGTTTTTTGCTAATGCGGTCTTAATGAAACAAAGCCTATATGTTGCCCTGGACTATGCTTAATCTATTTATGAAACCCTTTTATTATAGTATAGTATAGATAGATAGATAGATTGACTTTTAGGAAGATAGCTGATATTATTGACATCTCAACAGAAGGCAAACATGACATAATCGCCTTGGCTTCTTTGAGTTGAACAAATACGCGATCGACTGACGAATTTTCGCAAATGCTTGGAGTTGTTTGAGGCAGATACTTTTTTGTATGTTTTGTGACCATGGTTAAAACCTGAGTATATTACTTTAACTCCAGAAACAAAAGTACAGTCTAAAAAGTGGACACGACCAGGATCCAATGTTCCAAAAAGGCAGAAGCGGTTTTGCGTGTTGCAAAAGTAATGGCCTTAGTTTTTTGAGATTCGCGGGATGTAATTACGGTGGATTACTAAAAAAAGGCGTAAATATAAACTCTGCTTAATAGTGGAATCTGCTACGATGTTTCAGAGGACAAATTAAAGAAAAATGGCCATGGTCATTAAGAAGAAAAGTTTTGTTTCATCAGGATAATTTGCGAGTTTCTGCTATGCTTTTAACAAACGTGTGAAATGTTTGTTAAAAGCATAGCAGAAATTCATCAGTATAATTTAGAATTCTTACCTTACCACCATATTCATATGATCTAGTCTCGTCTCCATCAGACTTTTATCTATTTCCGAAGCTAGAAAAAGCACTTATCGAGTTCAAAATTTTTATGAAAGTGGTCTATGCATTTTCTAAGAGTTTAAAGAAAAAAAATAGCTGGTGAAGAAATGTTTCCAGGCCAACAAAAAAAGTGTATTGAGCTCTAAATAAAGTTGAAAAATAAATTAACTAAAAAATTATAGCTTTGTAGTTTCCTGGTTTACTTAGGCTACGAACTTATTGAACGCGAAGATTTTGACCATACTCAGGCCAATTGAAAATCAGGCACAATACCGTCTCTCGATCACGTAGTGCCCGGGTGCAATCATCACCCTAGCGCCCCCTAGTACCTATAGAACCCGCGTGGCGAGTGGCGCTTGGGCGCCCCTGAGATCGCGGCACCCGGGTGTAACGCACCCCATGCACTACAGGTAAAGACTCTAGCTCACGTAGCGCCCGGGTGCAATCATCACCGTAGTACCTATAAAACCCGCGCGGCGAGTGGCGCTTGGGCGCCCCTGAGATCACGACACCCGGGTGTAACGCACCCCCTGCACTATAAGTAAAGACTCTCTAGCTCACGCAGCGCCCGGGTGCAATCATCACCCTAGCGCCCTCTATTACCTGTATATACCCGGGTTAAAATCAACGCACTCCCTGCACCATAGGTAAAGAAAGACGCCTCTATTAGAAGTAAATTCACGCACGTCGAAACGATCGAAAAGAATATTATATATAAATTTCTTTTCGATCTTGTCTTTACCATTTCGGCGCCTGGAGCGACCGCTCCGTTCGCCGTATGGACGGTCCGGCCCTGATTGCATCATCACTTACCATCAGGTGAGATTGTCAAGGGCTAACTTGTAAAGAATAAAAAAACAAAATGAAAATCT